>NC_035441.2:156883839-157183839 GCF_002127325.2 Helianthus annuus | reverse complement strand
TACTCTTGATGAGTCATCTTCAAAATCAGAATCATCATCATCCATGTCACCCTCTCATAATATTTCTAGAGCTTCACGACAATTGAACCTTTCAAGGCTTGCAAGCAACAGTCGCTGGAATAGCTTGTGGTTTTCGTTACGCACGTGTTTGTAACCATACCTGTTAATAAATGTGCACTTTGAGAATTGCCACAAAATGTTAATGTATGTAAGTAGTTATTGGACCCAAATGAGGTTGGGTAAACGGTTAAATCTTTTGAGCAGGTTGGTTGACCAAAAAAACTTTGTACATATGATGACCATGGAAGCTATATCTATTTAATCGCTAAGGAATTAGGAAGTCTAATGCATTTAAAACACACACTGTGCAACTTTTGACCCGTTTAACCTGCTTTTGTTTAAGCTAAATCTTGTACTTTACATGTTTGTCGTTAGGAGACCCGAATTAACCCATACTTTGACCCATTTGATTTATTTTTTAGCTAAGAATCTAGAATTTGACCTAGCCCATTCACAAATGACGGGCTGAAATTGCCTATCTCTATTGTAAATGTATTTAACGCATTAATCCTTTACTAAAAAAATTAATAAAAGAAAAAAAATGTGGGTAATCCAACCAACCCGAACACACTGCAACTTGTTACCCAACCCTGCCTATCTTGCCAACTCTAAGCAAAACATTCAGGAAAAAAAGGCATTTAATTCCCTGTGCAAACCAACTATTAGAAACATGTAAAAAGTTTTGTGGTGGGTCCCAATGACACTAATTTACTGCATGTAGGAATAATATCTTGAGAAACAAATTCACCTGACAATGCAATGGAATATGTGGTAACTTTTGAAGCAGACTCGCTTGAACAAAAATCTTTTATTCTGAGGCAAAACGGGAACATGGGTGTACTTTATGCATACAAAAATAATCATTGAATGAACAGTTGGGAGAGTAGTCAGAAAGTGTCCAAATATTTCAGGCACACCTTTCACCAGTTCATCGTAAAACAATCCAAAGCCAGGAGCGCTCAAGTTCCTAGATTGGAGCCTAACCCACACAATACATCTATAGACATCTTTTTCTTGACTTCTATTTCATACTTGAGCTTACTACCATAGTTCCAGACACTACAAAAACATAACATTAGATAAACTTTAAAGAGTAACAAAAACAATTTATTTGATGTTTTGTAAGGATAATACAAGTTTACAAATAAAACCAGACCATCAGTGATGGATACAACCTCATCGAGTTTGCACTTTGCACCCATCGCCATCACTAGACAGACCAAGCAACCCTTAGATATTCCTAGATGCATCAGCATCGAGTCAAAATCCAAAATTAAAGGCTCAGATCTGCCATGGCTGCAACATAAGTTGCCACGCAAAATGGCAGAGCAACACAACAACCATGATAAAAGACATCCCAAATAGCCCAATCACAAACATTATCCAATCACAAAAACATAACACTGACCCATTTAGCTTAACAGGTTGAACCCACCAGGTCGACCCGCTTTACCTATTCTTTAAAAAAAACAGTTAAATTCGACCCGCCAACTCATGAACACAACTCATTTAACACATTTAATAGAATTCAAATGTAATTTCCGTACCTTAAATTAAAAAGTTTGTTGTTTTCCATAATTAAAAAACATAAGAATTTTTAGATAGCAATCAGCAGGGTTGGCTCAACCATTTTGGGGGGGGCCAAAGCGAACTATAAATCATTGGCCCTTTTGAGGTAATAAAATGGGTTAGGTCAAAACGGGTCAGGTAAAAAAGGTACGGTCAATGATAGTAAAAGAAAATAAACATGCATGTGTGCAAGAAATGGATAAATTGCTACCTGTCTATATTCATCCATGATTGAAAAGAATATATTCACGCTACATCTGCAATACAAACCTTTTTCATCATTATTATATACAATGCTTATAACGCTTTTAGAGCCTGTAAGAGAATGTATGTCATATTAATCACTGTCTTTTTTCATTAGTTTTTGGAAAGTTTAATAAGCAAACAATTTTAGAAGAAATAATCACAATTCGGTGCCATGGCTATTCCATCTCCAGTTGCTACCTATGTAAATTAGCTGAAACATAATTATTGTAATGATGTTGTTAATGTAATCACAAGTAACTAATTCATTATTTACAAATAATTTTAAAACAAATGCACACAATTTATCACAGTCATCTAGAACCCACCCCTGTTGACCCGTTTAACCCGTTATCCAACCCGCCCATTTTGCCACATCTATAGAGGATCCTACTAGTGGATTTGTAGTAGATGAATACATCATACAATTCAAATTAAATCCAAACCCTTAAACCATCTTTTAGATTCAACATCAAACACACATATGGAATATATAAATGGAAGCGGAGGTTGTGATTTTTCCAAAAGGATGATACCAGTTACCTACAAAAATAACAATAAATTAGAAAATAAAACAAAAAGATAACTCTGAACTCATCTCCAATATTCACAATACTTACCACCAGATCCACATTTCAGTAACCTAAAGCATAAAAATCGTAGATTTACCAGACGTTCCGGGCGTGAGACACTGTGAAAGACCTCCAGAGATATCGATTTCGGTCGAGACACTGTGAAAGAACCTCCAGAGATATCGATTTCGGTCTGAGTACCAACGATCTTCTTCATTGATGAAAAATTACTCTACACAAACACGATCACAAAACAAACGCCCAATTATTATTAATAAATGAAAACGCTGATTATTTGAGTCATGAAAATGGCGAATGGAACTTACAGATCTAGAAGGTTCGGGAGTGGATGCCATGCATATCGGTTCTTCGAGAAGCAAGTGATTGAACCCATACTCAGACTCTCATCTCTCTCCGTAGGGACACGTACTCAGACTCTCATCGTTTTCCGTCGCATCCCACTATATTCTTGCTCCTAACCCTTTCTTCTCCACAATTTATCTACACTTTAAGCGAAGTTGTCCATAAAACCAAAGGCCTCAAACTGCTTAGCAATTTGAATTGAAACTACCCTACCATGAATTAAAGACCATTACAAAATTTATCAAGTACAAAATCCAATTAACTTGCTAAACAAATTACCAAACAAAATACAAACCTAGTGGGAGAAAGCAAATTAAGTTTACCTCTTTATAATATGTGACTTGACTTTCTTGATCTGGTGTTGGGGCGAAGAGGTTAGAGGTTTTGCAAAGCTATCAACAAACCATCAGGCAAAGAATCTGCTTCTGGCAGTTGATTTACTGTAGGGTTCTTCATTTCACCTACAACTTCAAAAAATTAACCATTAACCTTGACAATTGACAAAGATAAGCTAAACACACCAAACAAAAAAAAAACATCAAACTCAATTAACTTTCCACAATAAGTTTCCTAAAGAACATCTAATAATAGGTTATAGATAAATTGACAGTAGCAATTTAAACAACACAATCACAAATTTAATTATAAATAAATAAATATTTACACTAATGAGCATAATCAAATTCTCCATAGAGCCAAATAAAGTGTGCCTAAAATCCTCAAAATAGCTGGCAATAGGGTACCATACAACACACAAAAAAAAACCTTAATTTCCAAAGTAAGGAGCGGTCGTAGGGTTGTGAGCCAATCATACTATGACGTTGAAATCTTTAGGCACGAAAGAGGAAACTGTCACACCCCAACCGATGACGAAAACATCGGGGCATCGCACTGAGCGAAACAGATTGCTCAAGAGAAATTCCATAACAACTACATTACCAGATAGTTAACATTATGTCCCATACCATCACCCATCAAGGAAAATAAGTGATTACAGACAACGATATCTCAAAAACAAATAACATGTTCCGACAACTCAAATTTAAATAAGTAAAATAAATTGTCTTTGTTTGTTTCTAGACTCCCTCCTACTTGATTCCACAAAAGCAGGTAAAACATATCCTCCTAGCAGATAGCATCCTAAACACCTGTCGCATAAGTTAAAATAAAGGTCAATACACATAGTGTAAAGGTGAGCATACAAGTTTGATATAGCATAATAGAGTTCGAAATAGTTTACGCATAACCAGCATGTAACATGTACAAAGTGAAGGCAAGTTGGTTATCGACAGAGGAATATGCACAGATGTGAATGCGAGTTGTAGAATGCGCAACACATATCCCCACTGGGACACGTGAAGTAAAGCCCTTAACAACCCCTGTCCACGACAAGTGCTGAGTCCAAACTATAGTACTATCGTTGCTAAGGTGTCAGGAGGGTATTTATAGGGTTTCCAAAAGAGGAAAGTGTGCAGGGTCGGATTGGTCACCGATCGGATGGCGACTCGATCCAGGTGTCCGGCGTTTTGAGATTTGTTGTTTCGATTCGCGTGCTGAGCGTTGCGATGCGTTTCGAGCGAGCGATGTGATAGATTAATAATAAACACGCAAATACTATATCTAACATACAATCATCATAAATAACTGGCGTTTAGCATTTGCG
Organism: Helianthus annuus; assembly: GCF_002127325.2. Lineage (NCBI taxonomy): Eukaryota > Viridiplantae > Streptophyta > Magnoliopsida > Asterales > Asteraceae > Helianthus > Helianthus annuus. Next base: position 157,179,369 of record NC_035441.2, on the reverse strand, counting down.
ATTCGATTGCGATAGAGTTGCGATTACGTTTTGATTTATCACCACAAACATAAATATAATTAAACATGCACAATTAACACATAAATAGCACACACACGTAAAACAATATCCAGAACGCATAATTCGAGTTGCGAATGCGATAAGCGATAAAGCGATAAAACATGCGATAAATATCGATTAAACCTCGATTATTACTAGATACTCCACATAATACAACTAAAGCAAATAAAATAAAGATTCGATTACAAGTCAAAGAAGTCAAAACAGTAGTTGAGCAAGGAGTAACAGATCATAATTAGCAATCTTTTCTTCCTTTGACTTCAATCTTGACTTTGAATTTGACTTTCGAAACACGGGGTATTACAACCTCCCCTACATAAGGGAATTTCGTCCCGAAATTAGGCTTTAGCCGTAACAAGCAACTGCGGGTACTTCGCCTTCATGTCACTTTCGAGTTCCCAGGTGAACTCTGTGCCTCGTTTACCTTCCCATCGGATCTTCATAATGGGAATGCGTGAGCGCCTGAGCTGCTTGGTTTCTCGGTCCATGATCTCGACAGGCTTTTCCACGAAGTGTAATGTTTCGTCCACTTGAAAATCCTCCAGTGGAACTTGTAAATCATGCTCAGCCAGACACTTTCTGAGGTTCGAAACGTGGAAAGTCGGGTGGACATTGCTAAGTTCCTCCGGTAGTTCGAGTCTGTAGGCCACTTTGCCGATCCTTTCCAGAATCTTAAAGGGTCCAACATATCGAGACGCGAGTTTCCCTTTCTTGCCGAATCTGACCACACCCTTCCAAGTTAGGAGTACGTGATCGCCAACGTCAAATTCAAGGGGCTTGTGTCGTCTATCGGCGTAACTTTTCTGACGACTCCGAGCTTTCAGCAGTTTGTCTCGAATTTAGACAATTTTGTCAGTCGTTTCTTGCAACAGCTCAGGACCGGTTATTTGCGAGTCTCCGATCTCGTGCCATACAATAGGCAATCGACATTTTCTTCCATATAATGCCTCAAATGGTGCCATTTGAATGCTGGAATGATAAATGTTATTGTACGAGAATTCGACTAAAGGTAAGTATGCGTCCCAATTACCACCGAAATCTATGACACACGAACAGAGCTTGTCTTCAAGGCTACGAATCGTTCTTTCAGTCTGACCGTCAGTTTGGGGATGGAAAGCGGTACTTAGATTAAGCGTAGTACCGAGAGCGGATTGAAATGTTTCCCAAAGACGCGAGGTAAACCGACCATTACGGTCAGAGATGATGTCGCGGTCAGGCGGTCAACGACAACCCAGATGCTGTCGTGACTTGATGGCGTGCGCGGAAGTTTCGTTATGAAGTCCATAGCTATACTCTCCCATTTCCACATGGGGGTCTCGGGTTGGACGAGTAAGCCAGAGGGTCTTTGATGCTCGGCCTTGACTTTCGAGCAAGTCAGGCACTTTGAAACATAGAGAGCGATATCTTTCTTCATGCCCGGCCACCAGTACTTGTAGCGAAGGTCCTGGTACATTTTATCGGCACCGGGATGAATAGAATATCGGGATTTGTGGGCTTCGTCCATCAGAATCTGTCGTAAATTGGTCCGCTTAGGGATCCAAATTCGGTCCAGATAATGGAATATCCCATTCGACTTGTTCACTAACTGGGCTCCATCGTTGAGAATCCTTTCCTTCTTCAAAGTGCGCTCGGTGAAACAAGCATGTTGGGCTTCTCGGATGAGGGTTTTGAGATGATGCTGGGCGTGAACATTACGAATGCTATGCAAATAGATTCGTCTGCTGAGAGCGTCGGCAACGACATTAGCTTTGCCAAGATGGTAACGAATCTCCCAGTCGTAATCGTTGAGAAGTTCTACCCATCGGTGTTGACGCATATTTAGTTCTTTTTGGCTGAAGATGTGTTGTAGGCTCCTATGGTCGGTGAAGACCGTACGCTTGGTACCATAAAGGTAGTGTCGCCAAATCTTCAACGCAAAAACAACTGCGCCCAGCTCGAGGTCGTGGGTTGTATAGTTCTTCTCGTGGATCTTGAGTTGACGAGACGCGTAAGCGATAACCTTGTCTCGTTGCATGAGAACACAACCAAGACCAAGGTTCAAGGCATCACAGTAGACAATAAAGTCGTCGTTTCCGTCGGGTAAAGCAAGGACGGGAGCATTGCAGAGCATATGTTTGAGAGTTTGAAAGGCAGACTCTTGTTCAGTTCCCCAAACAAAAGGCTTGTCTTTATGCGTGAGATAAGTAAGCGGCACGGCGATTTTGGAGAATCCTTCGATAAATCGGCGATAATAGCCCGCTTGTCTGAGAAAAGAACGGACTTCAGACGGGTTCTCAGGTGTAACCCAACTCTTAACTGCTTCGATCTTCGCGGGGTCGACGTGAATACCTTGACTATTGACAATATTACCGAGGAATTGAACCTCCTCTAGCCAGAATTCACACTTGGAGAACCTGGCACAGAGTAGATTCCCCTGGAGTAGCTCGAGAACCAAACGTAGATGTTGCGCGTGTTCGGTTTTCGACTTGGAATAGATTAGGATATCATCGATGAACACGATGACAAAGTGGTCAAGAAATTGTTTACACACGCGATTCCTCAGATCCATGAAAACCGCGGGTGCGTTGGTTAAACCAAAAGTCATAACAACGAACTCATAGTGGTCGTAACGAGTGCGAAAAACGGTTTTGGGTATATCCTCCTCTTGAATACGCAATTGGTGATAGCCTGAGCGTAGATCGATCTTTGAGAAACACGCAGCACCTTGTAACTGATCAAGCAAATCATCGATTCGAGGCAGGGATAGCGATTCTTGATCGTCAGCTTATTCAATTCTCTATAGTCGATGCACATCCGGAACGACCCATCCTTCTTTTTGACGAAAAGAACTGGTGTACCGCACGGAGAGGTGCTAGGGCGAATGAAGCATTTATCAAGCAATTCCTGGAGCTGACTCGAGAGTTCGTGCATTTCGGACGGAGCGAGTCGATAAGGCGCTTTACCAACAGGATTGGCTCCAGGAATGAGGTCGATACGAAAGTCGATATCACGACTTGGAGGTAATCCTGGTAAATCGTCAGGGAAAACATTAGGAAATTCACGAACCACGGGTACCTGTTCTACCTCCTTAACTTCCTTTTTCTCTGCTATTACAATGTGCGCCAAGAAAGCTTGGTATTCCTTGCGGAGATACTTGCTAGCTTGGACACATGACATGAGTTGGAGTTTCTTCGACGCGAATTCACCGTAAACACACAATTGATCACCATTAGCGAGCGAGAATCGAATCATGTTATCAAAACAAACAATTTCAGCATGGTTTTCACAAAGAAAGTCCATGGCTACTATGACGTCAAAACTACCGAGTTGCATCGGGATAAGGTCGATAGGAAAAACATGATTGTTGAGTTCGAGAGTACAATCACGAAGAACTGAAATGACAGCGACGGTTCTTCCGGTGGCAACTTCAACATCGAACGTCGAGGGGAGATGGATGCGCTTACGATTAAGGAGCTTTTCGAATTCAAACAACACAAAACAGTTGTCGGCTCCGGTATCAAACAAACACGAAGCATATATACCATTCACAAGGAATGTACCATTGACCACGTTGTTATCGGCTTGAGCTTGGCGGACATTGATGTTGAACGTGCGTCCGCGGGCTGCTGGCTGCGGTTGCTGCTGCTGCTGTTGCTGGGGCTGCTGCTGTTGTGGCTCTTGCTTCACCACTCGATTCGGGCACATGTTTGCAAAGTGGTTGGGATCACCACACGCGAAGCAAGCTCTAGCATGGATCGCGGGTGCAGGAGCCGCTTGTTGGCCTTGCGGAGCAGGAAGTAGAGCTTGTTGAGTAGGAGCTGGAGCTTGACGTGGACCTGTACGGCAGTTGGCGGTGAAATGGTCGTACATGTTGCAATGCATACAATATCTGCCGGCGATTCCCACTGGGTGGTGATAGGTACAAGTAGGGAAAGCCGGGTGAGGACCAGTGTACGCACGCTTGGCTGGCGGTGCGTTGGTGACCGGTGCCGCTACTTGGCTGTGTTGAGGCTGCGGTTGAGCAGGGACCGATTGGAGCGGGGCAGCAGTGGTGAAAGCGCAATTTTTGCTACTGTTGTTGTTGTTCTTCCTCTTGCGACGAGAGGACTTTGATGACTGCGGAGCGGCGGCGGTTTCAGCGGTTGCGGTAGTGGTAGCTTGATGCAGATTCTTGGAGCCTTTATCCCAGTAACTAGACTTGACTCGCTTGTCGTTAATCTCAGCAGCGAGTAAGAAGGTTTACTCAATTGTCGTCGTCTTTGCAGCTTGAACGAAATCAGCCACGCAATCCGGAAGAGCACGGATATACTTCTTGATGGTGATTTCGGGCGTAGTAACTTGGCTCGGACAGATTATGCTTAGCTGCTTGAAGCGAGCAGTCAAACCAGCGTTATCTCCATCTTTCAGCTTGATATGCCAGAATTCGTCCTCCAGCTTTTGGCACTCGTGGGGAGGGCAGAACTCTTGCATCATGACGTCCTTCAACTCATCCCATGTCAACCCGTAAGCTGCATCGTTTCCACGTTTGTTTCTCTCGGTCGTCCACCAATCTAAAGCTCGAGATTGGAAGACGCCAGTTGCGTTAAGAGTACGGAGATTATCAGGACAGCCACTCTAGCGCAGGGTGACTTCGATAGAATCAAACCACTGAAACATGGTCGTGGACCATCTTCGCCAGTAAATTCTTTCGGGCCGCAAGCTTTGCACTGCTTGAAGCTAAAAGCGGACTTTAGTGAATCAGTCCGGGACTCTTCAGACGACTTGCTAGCGTTTTCATTCAGTTCACTAACAATCTGGGGAATGACTTTAGCTATCTGCTTAGCGACCAGAGAGGAGATGCGTTTGTCATCGTGATTGCGGCGAGCTGATCGGGAGTGAAATGATCCAAATGACGACATTGTCTGCAACCGACATCGCCATAGGACTCATACACTATATAAAATCGATTAAACCCTAGTATAGATTCCCACTCCGCTCTAAATCACTACATATAAGGCTCAGGAACACATCAACCATACAAACACATAATCACATAAGCACATGATCACAGAACACATAAGCACGTAGGAGCACGTAAGCACGTAAGGCACAGAAACACATGAGACAGTCAGAACATAGAAACCTATCACTCGAAGTTCGCACGTTCGAGAATAGCGATTGCGATCGGCGAGTACAAAGCGAGTAGTATAGCATAAGCGACTAACATAGCATGCGATTATCCACCAGTAGTAGCGATTTGTTAGCGTATTGAGATAGATGTGCAGTGTGGGTCGTGTGTGTCGATCAAAGCGAAAGCGAAAAGCGAATAAATCACCAAAATCGAAACTCATAAACAGGTAAAGCCACTTAATCACATAAAATCCACATAAAAGTGATGAATTATTAGAGTTAGTAGCAGCGAACTCCAGAATTGAAACACATAAAATCAAAAGTAGATTGTCTTGGGTGCGTAGACGTTGACTAACCAAAGTGGATCGACTATTCACAAGGACTTTTAGTACATACTTTGGCTTTCAGGACTGTACTCTCGCCTCGATTTGGGTGATCGGCACGCATCTTTCCAGTTACAGTGTGACTTCAAGTCGTTGGAGTCCGTCCAGACTTTGTTGAGAGTGTTATGAAACCAAAATAAAGATCGGAACAAGTTGTCAAGGTTCGGGTTTCACCCATGACTTAACAGCTTTGTTTCCGTTTTGATAAAAATAGAGAAGAAAATCTACATTAAAGTACAGATTTCACTCCTGGTTCAACGCAAATTCTCCTGTTTATAAATAAAAAATGCAGGTCGAACAGGCGATTTAGTCGAGAGTTTGCGGTTTTCACACCTAATCTCGACCTAACCACTCGTTCATTTTCGAAAATTAGAGAGCAGTGATAGTGTAGTGCGAGTCGATCGAGAAATAGCAATAAGCTCGTACGGAACCCCTAACGGGTTCGCACAAGGGGTCTGTTGGTACTTAGACTATAGACTAGGTCGTTTCTAAGACATTGACCCGGACTAGGTCGAGTCTTGCCTAATTCCCTATAGTTATGGCTCTGATACCAATCTGTCACACCCCAACCAATGGCGGAAACATCGGGGCATGGCACTGAGCGAAACAGATTGTTTAAGAGAAATTCCATAACAACTACATTACCAAATAGTTAACATTATGTCCCATACCATAACCCATCAAGCAAAATAAGTTATTACAGACAGCGATATCTCAAAAACAAATAACATGTTCCGACAACTCAAATTTAAATAAGTAAAATAAATTGTCTTTGTTTGTTTCTAGACTCCATCCTACTTGATTCCACAAAAGCAGGTAAAACACAGCCTCCTAGCAGATAGCATCCTAAACACCTGTCACATACGTTAAAATAAAGGTCAATACACGTAGTGTAAAGGTGAGCATACAAGTTTGATATATCATAATAGAGTTCGAAATAGTTTAAGCATAACCAGCATGTAACATGTACAAAGTGAAGGCAAGTAGGTTATCGACAGAGGAATATGCACAGACGTGACTGCGAGTTGTAGAATGCGCAACACATATCCCTACTAGGACACGTGAAGTAAAGCCCTTAACAACCCCTGTGCACGACAGGTGCTGAGTCCAAACTATAGTACTATCGTTGCTAAGGTGTCAGGCAACAATCACTGTGTTAACATAACATACAAGCATTCATCGAATAACACGTAACATGCAATAACGGTAAGCGTATAAATAGTGTTTGCGTTGTGTGTCGATTGTGATTTAGAATAAGTAACGTATGTAACACCCAAAAGTGCGTAAAACAAAAAGGGATCGAGTATACTCACAAATTGTGTTTAACAAGTAAACACTCTCTTGGATTGAAGGGAGCGCTGAGAGAGATTAGCCTGAACAGTTAACGATAGCATAAACGATGAGCGACGCGTTAAACGGTGCAAGGGTGGTGAGTGTCGGATGGTAATCCGATCGGATGGCAATCCGATCGGATGACCAGTCGATCAGATGTCAATCCGTTCGGATGGTCATCCGATCGGATGGTCATCCAATTGGATGGCCATTCAACTGGATTGACATCTTGTTTGGTAAGGATGTGTTTGTGTATGATGGCTTTGAAGTTTTCGTTGTAGCATTTTGAAAACAGAGAAGTATCTCTACCCTTCAGGTCGTCGATCGAACGGTCGTTCGATTGGGTAGCGATCCGATTGGTAGGACACCTAGTGAGAACAAGTTCATAGCAGGATTGTCACTCGATCAGATTGCAATCCGATCGGGTGTCAATCCGTTGGTTACTGACTATGCATTGAACATGTTGAAAATTGTTCAAGTGTTGAAGCTCCAAATGTCACATGGTCGGGTGGTCGTTCGATCGGATGGCAATCCGATCGGACGGCAATCCGTTCGACGTTCAGAACTTTGAAAGGTTTGAATAAAAAGTTTAAGTGTTGAACCTTCAAGTGCAATCCGATCGGATTGCAGTTCGATCGGATGGCAATCCGATCGGACGACAATCCGTCCCGCGACCTGATCGTGTTGCTAACTTGGAAATTCGTTAAGTTTGCGATTTGTTCGAGACGATATGACAATGTGCTAAACAACAGAAACCCCGTCAAGACCCAAGTGCTCCGATCGAACAGGAATCACCCTAGTCCGATCGGTTAACCGTTCGAGACAGTGGTTCACATTCAACCCGAAATCAGTTGTCTCTTAGATAGAATTCAGATCTTGAACCAACACATCACTAAGAAATAGTAGAAGGTCAGAACGAGCTCCGATTCTATCGGTTTTGAGTGCATTGAGTGTAAAAGAGTTGAATGAAAGTTAGAAAACCATCTTTCAATCCTTTTAACCATGAATATGTGTAGATCTATGCGAAATCGTTGTTGATTCATGTGGAAATCCTTCAGATCTGAGTTGTTCTTGGTGGAATGAGGCCAAAACTTGAAGTTCATAAGAACTCCATGATGACATCACCCTAGAACACCTCAAATCCACTGATTTCACGATTAAAAGTCGAGATTCAAAGGTGAAAAAGATGAAGGAGTGCGTGTAGATCATAGAAGTACAATATTTAGGTTGAAAACTTACAAGAATCGCGAGAAATCGAGAGAAACGAGTGCTTGAGCGAGCTGGTCGAGTGGAGGAGCTGTCACATCACAAATGATGTGATAGGAGGGTATTTATAGGGTTTCCAAAAGAGGAAAGTGGGCAGGGTCGGATTGGTCACCGATCGGATGGCGACTCGATCGGATGGCCACTCGATCCAGGTGTCCGGCGTTTTGAGTTTTGTTGTTTCGATTCGCATGCTGAGCGTTGCGATGCGTTTTGAGCGAGCGATGCGATAGATTAATAATAAACACACAAATACTATATCTAACATACAATCATCATAAATAACTGGCGTTTAGCGTTTGCGATTCGATTGCGATAGAGTTGCGATTGTGTTTCGATTTATCACCACAAACATAAATATAATTAAACATGCACAATTAACACATAAATAGCACACACACGTAAAACAATATCCAGAACGCATAATTCGAGTTGCGAATGCGATACGATAAGCGATAAAGCGATAAAACATGCGATAAATATCGATTAAACCTCGATTATTACTAGACACTCCACATAATACAACTAAAGCAAACAAAAAAATTCGATTACAAGTCAAAGAAGTCAAAACAGTAGTTGAGCAAGGAGTGACAAATCGCAATTAGCAATCTTTTCTTCCTTTGACTTCAATCTTGACTTTGACTTTGACTTTCGAAACACGGGGTGTTACACCTGTATCACTACCACTATGACTGTTCTTTGATATATCCCCGTTCCCGTGAGTATTAACCGGATCCTTACCATGTTTCCATCGATCTCCAAAAACTGGGGGATCCTTATCGCCATTAATCTTTATCTTCATTCTCACATCCTCATCTGAACCGAAATATAAATCGAATAAAACCCTAATTACAAAAATTTGTTTATGGGTTTTCGAATTCATCAAAGCAGCATTATCCAAATTGCAAACAACCACCATCATCATCCACCTTTGTTAAGGTAAAAAATCTCCAGAAAAGTATAAGTTGGGGAAATAAGGTGTTTACCTCGTCACCGCCCACTGACTGGAGTAAGTTCATACATCGTCGCCATTGACGACCACCACATCGTCGTCTCCATTAAACCCTAACCACAGTCACCATCTCCGAGTATATCCACCACCGTCGCTGCTTACCATCAGAATCCAAACACCACCAATACTATTACACCCCATCATAAAACCCTTGTATTCCGTCACCCCCATACAATGTACCATCATTAACACTGTTAACCTTAATCACCAACGCCGCATCCATCATCCACAACTAACCACAACCACCGCGTTCTTTACAACAATCCGATCATTAGGGTTTCAGATCTCAGATGATAGTTTAGTGTATGAATTGAGAGGATTGACTTAGAGATTTGTTGACAAACTGGAATATAGAATTACATTTTAGGGTTTTTGATTTGAAGCAGTAGAAAGGAAAGAGGAAAGTGTGCGGTGTAAGAGAAAGGATTTTGATTCAATACCGAGAATAGGTTGAATTTGTTTATAAAAAAAAGAAAAAATCTCACAAATTGACACATTGAATTAGAAGATGGGAGAAGGTGACAACTAGGAGAGAGATAAGGAGGGAGGCTTGTAGTGTTGACACATAGGATTTGATAAATTGATTTATTATATTAGGAAGATTAGAAAGATACAAACTTTTAGGGTACTTGAGCCGGCCATTAGAGTTCTTCGTACCTTTTATGTCTAAAGTCTGAACCTATTCTTTTTCTTTCTCCTTCATTTCCCTCCCTTAGATTTACATATCTAATGACTAGAGATGTATCAATCCATACGAAGATAGTGGTCCCATGATTTTCCCTATGTATATTCGTATGTTTGTGCTTTCTACGTTTCTATTGGAATCAAATGTGTAGTTTAATGCAAAAGACAAAATCATAACGTGACATGATGGCCATAAAACTACAAAAGGACCACCTTTTTATTATTTTTACGGATTTGTTTGGCTTTCTATTATATTATTTCCTTAAAGAAAAACTTATCCGTCCTTTCGAGGTTCCAACAAGATATTTTATTTAACGTATTTAATAGAATGATTATTGTTGTACTAAAAAATAGGGGTGTGTATGGGTTGGTTTTAGCCTAAAATCATAACCATAACCGTGATATTGGTTAATAGATAACCATAATCATAACCGATCAGTTATGATGGTTATGGTTAATCGGTTTTGATGGTTATAGCGGGTCGGTTGTGGGTGGTTAACCGTGTATTTAGTCTAGCTAAAAATAGCTTAATGTTTTTTAACATGCAATAAATTGTTATTGCATATTTGTAGATATTAGTATATTGCATAATATTAAAAAATACATATAATCTATAATATTAATACCGAATTTCAAATAAAGTGATCTCATATATTCTATAAATTCAAATAAACATTCAACAAAAACAGCAAAACGATATGAAATAACCAATAAGTACGATTTTTTTAATCAAAAACATTAAATATTAAAAAACTGATGAAAAGTCCTAAATCCTACAAATATTTATTACATGTCGGTTCGGTTATGGTGGTTATGGAAACATTGATAACCATAACCGACCCGCTACTTTCGGTTTTCAAAAAAACCATTAACCGACCCACCGGTTTTTTATTTGGTTCGGTTTTGTCGGTTAATTCGGTTATGGTTCGGTTAATTCGATTTTTTGCACACCCCTACTAAAAATAAGTGTTGGATTATTATGGCTAGGAGTTGACTACAAACTCTAAATATCCTAAAAAGTATAAAAAGTCATAGAACATCTTAATGTCAACCATAAAACACACATAAAATCCACAAATAACATAATAAAAATTACAAAAACACCATAGATGTGGATTTTGTTTTATGTTTTGGATGATAAAGTTCTAATTATCCAATGACTAACATTATGTGTTTATGTTGATTATCATGTTGTGTTTTATATTCATAGTTCTACGATGGTATGTTTGGAGTTTTTTTTTATGGATTGTCAGGGTTTGAATATAGTGTTTTAGTAATATTTCACTCTGTTATTTGTGGGTTTTGAATGTGTTTTACAACTTTGTACACTTTTTAGAAGATTTAGACTTTATAGCCGAACCTCACTTGAATTAGCATATTGTCTAATAATCTTACACATGCCTCGAAAATAAATCTTATTGCAGCTTTTCTCAAAAGCAGATTGTTGTGATAGAGAAAAATCAAAATTAGATAAGATTAATAATGTTTACCGAAAATCGAATCAGAATCATGGGATGGGGTAACGAATTTGACTGATATCATATGAGCCATCAACGTTAAGCAGCCAGTCATTAATGAATGCGTGGTTGTATACAACTCACCAAGAATAGGCCACCATCCTTCGAGAAAGATATTGACTTTCATTATAAGCAGGAGGATGATTCTTAAATCTTATACAAAATAAAATTTGTGTAAAAGTGTTAATGCATTCTTAGGGGAGGAGAGGTGGTCACTAGTGATACATTTCTATTACTATCAAGCACCAATCAACTCATGTCATGTCATCACCCAATATTCTATTACTAGTGATAGAAATGTAGTGGGGTGGTATCACTAGTGATGGAATTCTATCACTCCCAAATTTTTTTAATTTTCATTTTAAAATTAGAAATTAAACACTAAATTATAAATTTTACTAATTTTTTTATTTTAAATTAATGACCGAGCCACACTAAAATTATAAATTTCAATTAATTTCAAAAGCCCAAATTGATGAACGATTCCAAAAGCCTAAATTGATGAACGAACCAAAAGCCCAATTAAAGGTTCGTCAAGTAAGGTTCGTCAAGTAAGAGGGTTCGTCTAAAATGTGAAAGGTTCGTCACAGAAAAGAAGGGTTCGTCAAGCAATAAATGTTCGTCGATCTGGGTTTTTCAAACTTTTCAACGCGTTATAGTTTCAACGCCTTTTGTTTATCACGCGTTATAGGAGGGGCGGCGGCGGTGTTCGTGGTGGGATCACGCGTTATGGGGAGTCCATAACGGACCACCCCGCATGCTCTTAAAAACATATATTTCAAAACGCACGACTCTATTACAAACCACTACAATCGAGCTCTCTTTAACCTTGTTATTCTAAGACGTATTTTTGTAAGCAATAGGGTAACTGTATTATATATTATGGGGTAAATTACATTTTTCGTTCTTTATGTTTGTACCGGATTGCAACGGATAACCTTTAACTTCAGTAATTACAGTCACAATCCTTTATTTGCAAAACTCGTTACACTCTACGTCCTTTAGTACTAACCGGATTAAAATTTTTAGTTAAGTTTATTCACTTAAGGGTATTTTGGTCAATTCATATTTTTATCTAAATGTTTAATAAATAAAACCAAAAAAATTGCGTATACACTTTATCTTCCTCAATTTCCTAACCCTAAAACCCTAACCACCACATCTTGCCACCACCACCTCATCCTGCCGCCACCACCACCACCACCACTCCGGCCACACCCACCGCCCCTAAACCTTTGCAGATCTGCAACCCAGTTATTTCCAGAAGTCAAATAGGCTAAGACTGCAAATACAAATTTCAAAAAGTCCATTTTGCAAGCCCAGAAAGCAAGCTTCTTTTCGATTCTTGTTGAAGGGCTTCTTGCCGACTTTAGCTGATGGTTCACTTTTTTTTAATCAAAGGTGAAATCCCAATTTCACAGCTACCAATTTCACTTCACAATTACCCTAATCGAAGTCCCTCTTCAATTTCGCCATTGTAGGGTTTGATTATCATCACCTCCAACACAAATCATTACAAAGATCGCTCTACACCTCTTCTACAATCAATCTTGAACATTTTTTTTTCATATATCAAAAGGGTTTCTCGAGAAAAAGATAGCTGCTTTTAGGGATTGAAAAAAAATGATTTTTATTTTAATTAAAGAAGAAAGGGGATGTGGGTTCAAAGACTAAAGGGGGAACTTCTTCCTCAACCCCTGTGATTGCAAATGGAAGAGACTCGTATGAAGTTTTGAATGTTTCTAAAGATTCTTCTGATCAGGAGATTAAATCTGCTTACAGTTTTAGCGACTTTGTCTTCAAGAAACAATTGGGTTGCAGATCTGCAAAGGGTTAGGGGCGGTGGGTGTGGCCGGAGTGGTGGCGGCAGGATGTGGTGGTGGTGGTGGTGGCGGCAGGATGAGGTGGTGGTGGCAAGAAATGGTTTTAGGGTTACGAAATTGGGGAATATGACGTGTTTATGCATTTTTTTTGTTTTATTTATTAAACATTTAGATAAAAACATGAATTGACCAAAATACCCTTAAATGAATAAACTTAACTGAAAATTTTAATCCGGTTAGTACTAAACGACGTAGAGTGTAACGGGTTTTGCAAATAAATGATTGTGACTGTAACTATTGAAGTTAAAGGCTATCCGTTGCAATTCGGTACAAACATAAAGGACGAAAAGTATTTACCCTATATTATGTTAAAAAACAGCATTCCATTAAAAATTCTATACCCAGTCTTACATCGGATAAGGAGCACCCATAGATGAAGTGGACATGAACGGACAAAGGGAGGAAGTTTGTACACATTAGAGGTGCACAAACCGGTTTTTGGGCCGTACCCGGAATCAGGTAGGGTCCAATCGCGCATTATTGAACCGGCCCGGTGTTAGTTAGTAGGAACCGGTTATAGGTAATATATAGTAAAACCCACTAAAACCGATTCGGGTAGGATCAGGTCCCGGTTACCCGGAACCGCATACAAATCAGGTATGCATAATTTTTGAAAATATTCACGGTAATTGGTTCCTGACGGTAATATAGTCGTTTGGAACCGGTTTTTACCATTATAACCCTCTGCTTCGTATAAACATGCCTAGAATGTTTAGATCTAACCACATCGCTTCTCTAACTCTCAAAAACATAAAACCGCTCAAGTTTTATTATATCTCCAAGACTCCAACGATGGCAAGCAACAAAGTGTTGTTTTTGTAGAATTTTATGAATCAAACAACTAACAACTATGAACAACAAAGATGGCGACAAAAACAGTGACAAAATCTTATTAACCAAACCCAAAGAATTTGACCCACAATAAACCCTAGATCTTACAACTATAAGATCTACAAACAATACAGAACGATACAAAATACATAGTCTCTTGATGATCGTTCACTGATGATCATCAACACCACAAAATCAATCTATCAGAAAATACAGTTGAGAGATTGCAGTAACAACTTCAACAACCAAACCCTAACTAACTATACAGAGAGAAAAGTGAGTGAAAGAGTGAGATAATGAATGAATTCTCTGTAAACTTCTCTTTTATATGGGAATCAGAAATAAGTTACATTCAGGACCTTCAAGAATGACACATAATGATCGCAGTCACTCCAAACTTCCACACAAGTCCCTCACATATAGGGATGAGCATATGCCACCGAATACCGATCCCGTACCGATCCCAATCCCGATCGGTATCCCGATCGGTATCCACTTTTTGGCGTTTTCGGTATCGGTACGGTACGGTATCGGTATTATACTGATACCGACCCTCAAAATACGGTATAATACCGATACCGTACCGATACCTAACCGACATGTTTCGGTATCGGTATCGGTACCTAGTTTGGGTGAAATTCGGGATCGGTATTAGGCGGTATCGGTATCGGTTCGGTATCGGATACCGATATAAAGCCCATATTTGCATTTAGTCAACACTAACAACAAATGTCATTAACACATATAAAGCCCATAGTACACTGAGCCCATATACACATAACAAGCCCATAACAATATAGGGCCCAAAGCATATGAAAGAAACGATCCATAAGACATTTTAGCAGTTTTGGTTCTTGAAACCAAAAGAACCCCAGAGGTTGGGTAGCACTTCAACCTCTGTCTTATGTCGGACAACAACGAGATGGCTCGATGCAAATATTGTGAGAAATTCATGAAAGTCGTGGCAAACTCGAGTCTCAAAAAACATACGGACAATCATTGTCCGGTTAAAAAATAGTGGAACCGGGTAGGAACAACAGGGTATAAACGGGTTGGGACCGGTTCCTCCTACTATCGGGTAGGAACCGAAACCGGTTCCGGGTTGGGTACGCCGATCGGGTATGGAACCGATTCTTTTGTGAACCTCTAGTACGCATTGTGGGTGAAGTTTGTTGGGTAGTTCCTGGACTAAAGTCCGGAATCCCAGAGTTGTTCCTGACGAGGAAGTTGGACCCCCCCCCCCTCCATCCTAACACACACATATATATACTGAAAGTGTAAAATACAATATTGCTTAACGTACGAGCGTACGCTGTGAAATTACGCACGTTGTAAAATTCAAAACCCTAATCACGCATGTCGAAAAACCATAATCACGCATGTTATACTTATGTAATGAAGCATGTTATGTTTTCAACATGCGTGATTATGTCTTTTCAACATGCATGCTTATGGTTTTTCAACATGCGTGATTAGGGTTTTGAGTTTTACAACGTGCGTAATTTCACAGCGTATGCTCGTACGTTAAGGAATATTGTACGTTAACCGGCCTCCATATATATATATATATATGGTATATAATGTATGATATTTTTAATGGAGTTTGTGGAAGTTTGTACATTATGAAAAAATTGAGGTGTTTTTAAGAAAGTTTGGAAATTTGATGTGATACTGAGGTGACGTTTACGAAGGTTTGTGGATTTCCAACATTTTGGTTGCTCAAAATATCATAAAATTATGAAGTTAGCTCTATAACTTTGTTTCTAAAGTAGCTAAAGTTTATTAAATACATTTGAGGTAACAAAAGTATAGTGAAAATTACTTTTCGATCATGTTTGAAAGAAATTAATGCGTGTAACTCTTCTAATTTCTACAATTTCCATGCTTACTTTCCAGTATTATTCTTTTTAAATTATAAGGAGGAATAAGTGGCATGTGGCAACTAATATTTATTTCGCAAAAAATAAGTAATAGGAATATAACATTATTTATAAAATATAGAAGTGGATTTTAGTATCAAACAACATTTACCCTTTTTTTCTAAAAACATCTGAGAGCATGAAAATAGCTAAAAGGTGAAGAGGTAAAAGCTACAAAGTGATACAACATCAACCAACAAAAGTGTAATAAAAACGCTTGAAACGACTCATACTTTGGTCTCGAGAAAGTAAGTTGTTGAGACGGCTAAGCCATCCACGTCATAAGTGCGAACCAGTCTCTGCCTTTTTGTAGGTGACTCGAGCCAACAGAATTCCAAATGGAAAGACTTGGTTTCAGCCACATGCTTTCCTACATCACACGGGCACCCCATGTACATACCTCCAGGTAGTAACGTTATCTGGTAACCACCATCATAGGTCACCAGGTTATCCGATATGCTCCCCGTCCAACGCACATTTGAGGTTGCTTTTTTCCCCTTGTATGTCGAAGTTTGATTCTGTTTTATCAAATACACAAATTCAACCCAAACTGATTTATCTAACTATCTATGATCAAATGGCTAATGCACCTGGATTAGTTGACCGTTGTCATCAAAACCGAGTGATGTCACTGTGTCAGCTTCAGATTCGGTTGCGCCATAAACACCGCTACGCTTTGTTACAGAGTGACCTTTCCACGTGCCAAGGTGGGGAGTCATCCGGCTTGCATCATCCTAAAAAGAACAATGTCGTCAATGCACGCATAGATGATAATATTACATGACATTTGATAACTACAAAAATACCTTAGAATCATCATCAAGGAAGGGAGCTGTAACAATTCCAACACCTTTTTCTTCAAGAAAAAGGATAAGCATTTCGACAAAACCTTTTGGATCCATTATATGGAATGCTCTTGCTCTCAAATCTTTCTCTAGTGAATAAAGGCAACACTCGCATACAATAGAAGGTAATTTCGAAGGAATCTTTAGGTTTCTGCAAACAGTACAAGTCATTCAACACACCCAACCCAATGTCATCTCTAGTTATCATACAATACAATACTCACTTTGGCGATTCCTCTCCAATGTCGTCTTCACCCAACACTCCTTCCCTTAACACCGTCTCTAACATACCAGCTGTCTGATACCTTAACGCAAACGCTTTCTCTTGCGGAAAGAATCCAATCTGTACGCTAATTACAGTTGACATTTAGCCACACAATAAACCAAAACTGCCCTGCCCACCATTTCTAAGTATGCAATATGTCACACAAAAGCTCACCTGCTGATATTTATCCGCAGTAAACATATTCGTTTCTTTAATCTTGTACTCTGCCCATTCGGCTTCCTCATCACCTCCAGAAGCCGAATAACTTGAGGAACATTGTTTGATATACAACCTAAATTTAACACCAAATGTATAGTAGAGTAACAAGTAGCAAACACAAACTAATATATAATCAATGTTGTCAAAATCGGGATTAATGGCCGATTAATCGGTAATCAGTAGTTCACCGATCAAATACCACCTAGTTGGACCAAAAATTGGTAATAAAGGATGAGCACTTGGTACTGGGTACTGAAAAATACCGGTACTGAATCGTGAAGTACCGATCGAATTCCAGTACCAATTCGGTACCATTTTTGGTGTTTTCCGGGACCTGCATTTTCGGTTCGATACATTATTTTACCCACTTTTTATCTTGGAATACCGTATCGTACCATACCGAGCACTTTCTGTACCAGTACCCATTTTTGGCGATTTTTGGGATTGTACTTTCGGTACCGGTACGGTACCAAGATCATCCCTATCGGTAATCAGTCAAAGTTGGTCAAAATCTTTGAATTGTTTTTTTATATATAAATTTGAAAACATATAAAATTCCAATCCGATTATTAAATTAAAAAGAATTCTATATAAGATTTTGAATATTTTTTGTGTGTATATATATAAGTTTGAAAACATATAAAATTCTAATCTGATTAATCGCTAGTGAGGGCTCTAGCAATTTTAAAAGATAAATGAAATGAAATAAAGCTTACGTTTGAATCAAACTAATCAAATCATTTTCACCATAAGATCCAGCAGAGAGCCTAGTATCAATCTTATGCAACAACTTCCCCTTTGGATCAAATTGCTGGTCCAACAAAAGAAAAAAAACATCAATTAACAGCAGCACAAACAAACAAAATATTGAAATGAGTGTTCCCAACCCACGTGAAAAGAACCGGTCCAGTTCCCCAAATTGAGTCTGATGAAGCGCCTTAAGGCTTCAATCGTCATTGCTTCGTCGCTCGTGTCTTGAGGTTTATTATACGAAGTGGAAGATGATGATGAAGAAGATGTTGCGTTGACTGATAATGGAGTTTTGAGGGGGATATGTTGTGGACGATGTGATTTAGGGTTTATGGAAAGCGAATTGAGGGAATTAGGGTTTATGCAAAATGTTCCAACTGGATAGAATGCTGCCATTGGAGTGTGTTTTGAGCTTGATTTTGAAGTATGCTGTGTTGTTTGATCAATCTAGGTTGCATTTCCATACAACCAAACTACACTATCTTATCCACACTCAAATCATAAATCTACAGGGTCTTTCTAGACTTCTAGTTCTGTTTAGAAAAATATTTTATTTTTGTTACAAATGTTTTTTTAACGCTTAACAGAATAAATTCTGAGCATTTTTGGGGTACTCACTAGACCAAACGGAGTACTTTGAAAGTAATTCGAGTCCACCATCAATTCCGGAGAAAATTTAGTAACCCACCCACCTGTAAACACGACGATGAATTTACCCGTTTGACTCAAGGATCAAACCCAAGTTTCTATGGGTCTTTTATCATTGTTTACCAATGTCTCACTCTCCACCAAATGGGAGTTGAACTTGCATCTCTCAAAAAATATGCAAGTCTTCCACCACTTGATCTAGTGATCATTGGCTTTACAAATGTTTTAATGTTTAAATTTTGGTGATGGTAATTATCCAAGCAAATTTTGTTAGCGCTGATTGCTTTTTAATATAAACTAGTAATAAGACTCGCGCGTGTTGTGATACGGGTACTGCGCAAATATCGAACGAATTAGTCCAAACGTTTTGTGATGTGTTAATCATATTAAAACACACGTTTTGACGTATCCAATTGAACTCAATGTATCTTATAGTTGCAATGCGATTGGATCAAAACGTAACATAAATCGAATTTATATCGTACAATCATAACGTATTATAAGCGACCCGATTAACTCGAATTTATATCGTCAAGCCAAAAACTCTCGAGGGGGTCAAAGTGGCATTTACAAAGTTCATAAAAAGTTAAGTGGTTAAAAATTTCATTTCCTAAACTTAAGGGCTAAGAAAGCATAAAGATAAAATTTGATAAAGTTTTGGGGTAAGAAGGAAATTATAACAAAGTTGGGACAGAAAAGTAAACAACGACAAAGTTGGGGTGTCAAATGCAAACTATTTGTAAAATGGAGTAGTAGTTTAGGGACTAAATATGTCATTTTATGAAACTTTGAAGGTAACAAAGTCAAAGAGCTAAAATTGCAAGATCATAAAAGTATGGGAGAAGGGGAGGCAAAACCGGTGAGATTTCCACCGACTTTATCTTTTAAATTTTAGTATAATATAACTAGCGGGATATGCCCCGTGTTGCTGTGGCTGGGTTTAGAACAAATTATTTTAAATGTAG
Source organism: Helianthus annuus (assembly GCF_002127325.2). Taxonomy (NCBI): domain Eukaryota; kingdom Viridiplantae; phylum Streptophyta; class Magnoliopsida; order Asterales; family Asteraceae; genus Helianthus; species Helianthus annuus. The sequence goes on along the minus strand of NC_035441.2, from coordinate 157,159,705 downwards.
ATAAAATTAGCAAGGTGTAATGGTAATAAAGTAAAAATGTATTGTATTTGAAAAATAAAATTTAGAGTGAATTTCAAGAATTGTCCTTTATCTTTATACCCATTTTCAGGCGTTGTTCTTTATGTTCAAAATTGACGAGTTTTGTCCTTTATGTTTTCATATCATACACGTTTTGTCCTTTAGGCATAACCCAGTTAGTTTTTCAGTTAAATTTGGTTATGTGCTTTGCACATGAGGGCATTTTTGTCAGTTCAAAGGTAAGTTCAACGGCAGATTTACAGCTCAAAGCTTCTGCAACCTTTGAATTGACAAAAATGCCCCCATGTGCTTTAATTTAACTGAAAAACTAACTGAGTTAGGCCTAAAGAACAAAACGTGTATGATATGAAAACATAAAGGACAAAACTCGTCAATTTTAAACATGGGTTATTGGATTTTATCACCCTTAACTATTGACCATCCGTCGCTGCCACCCCCAACTATCACTTTGACGTCTGTCACCTCCAACTTAACACTTAGTGTGTTCTGTCACTAGATCACTAACTTTTGATCATGTTACTATACTTTTGGGGGTGTCCTAAGATCTGTAAAACCTTCCCAAGATCCCTATGACACCCTAAAAAGTGTAGTAACAGGATCAAAAGTTAGTGATCAGTTAACGCCGTGGTGACATAACATACTAAGTGTTAAGTTGGGGGTGACGGGTGTCAAAGTGATAGTTGGGGATGACAGCGGCCAATAGCCAATAGTTAGAGGTGATAAAATCTAATAACCCTTTAAACATAAAGGACAACGTTTGAAAATGTGTATAAAGATAAAGGACAATCCTTCAAATTCACTCTTTATATTAAAAGATGGATAAAAATAAGTATCTTCGGTGGTATTTTTTAAAGAAAAAGATAAAAAGATATTATAATTGATCAATAAAATTTATGTTACGACATGTATAAGAATAATCAACTCAGTGTGTTTTGAAGAAAAAAAGTAAAAGGATAATATATAAAACCACATATTAAAAGATGGATAAAAATAAGTATCTTCGGTGGTATTTTTTAAAGAAAAAGATAAAAAGATATTATAATTGATCAATAAAATTTATATTACGACATGTATAAGAATAATCAACTCAGTGTGTTTTGAAGAAAAAAAGTAAAAGGATAATATATAAAACCACATATTAAAATAAACGTCTCGTAATAGCCTCTAGTGGAATAACTATTTAAAATATAATAAAAAGAGGTTTAAAGAAAAAGAAATATATAAAACAAAAAATATTAAATAAAGAATATGTATGGTTGTACTATGTATATATTTTTTTTTAAATGTGTGAAGTGGTGAATGATGGTGGTAAAGTAATTTGATGATGAATTAAGGAATGGGATCAAATACAAACACTTAAGTTTGTAAGAACCATAAGAACCAATACATAATTGACAAGTGTCCATCAATAAAAAATTAGTTTAGGGGTAATTTAGACTTTTTGACCATATTTATTTATAACTAATTAAAAATAATTACAAAAAATATAATCAGCACAACACTATATAATTAGCACAACATCATTAATCGTTCTTCATTATCAGCACATCGTCCTCGAATCGTTCTCCATTATCAACATAAACGACATTAGCACAACATCTTCAATCGTTCTCCATTATCAGCACACCAGATGTGCTGATTATATCTACTTTTGGTGTTTGTTTGTATTATTTTGTAATTAACACATAATCAGCACCTTATTAGCACAAATATAAAACACCTTTTGTTAACTTTTTTTAAAAAACACTTTTATAAATACAAAAAGGTATAGCAATATGGTACTCATATTAAAGATAAAAAAATACTTGATTTTATGGTATATATTTTTAAAAAAAATAATGAAGTATATAAAAGTTATTTTAGTTTAAAAAACCTTGGTGGAATTTGTATTTAATAGAAAATGGTCAAATGACTAGCAATTTTACAAAATTACCCCTAATTTGTTAGTAGTAATTTTTAATTATAAGAGTTTTATTTATAATCAATATCAACCCTTGATTTAAATTAACAATGGTTCAGATCTGTTCTTACGGTTCTTATAATTAGCACTGTTTGTACAGGATCTCAACCCGATGAATTAAATAGTTAGAAACTTATTAATTTTTGTTTGTAAAAGCTAGAATTGATAGCATTCATATCCATCCATCAAACTATCTCCATCTTTAAATTTTTAAATTTTTTTCTAAAAACATACTACATTTCATTCTCTATATCTTTTTCCTCAACCTAAATTTTAAAAAGTTACTACAATAACCTTTTATACATGAAAAGTAAAAATTTATCATTCATTAAATTACCGTGTGTTAGATATTTTAGTGTAATCGGGGATTGACTTGGTGATCAAAGCGAATAATAATACACATCAAGCAAGTTAGGAGATGCGGAAGTGCACGCTTGTTTGAGTTATTATTATTCGAAGTGTACGGGCGGAGCCCGTACTCTACGGGGGTTCCAAGGGGGCAGCGCCCCCTTGGCGGGGGTCCGGGGGCAGCGCCCCTGGGAGCAGGGTCCAAGGGGCAGAGCCCCTGGCTGGGGTCGAGCTGCCATTGGGCAGTTAAATGGCAGTTTTGGGCAGTTACACCCCAAAACCCAATTCGTATTCAATTTTTGATCATATTTTCTATATTTTCTGGTTCATCAATTCACAAAAACAACATACACTAGTTCGATTTCTCGAAATCAGAGTTGTATCCGATTGAATTATTCGGGTGAACTACCGAAATAATTTGATCTGAGAGTGATTACACGCCTCTCTGATCGTCCGGTTTCTGAAATTCCCCAACACCGTGAGTGTATAAAAACGAGAAATATAATAAAATATTTATGTATGAGTAAGATAAAAATGGCGAATCGGATGTCAGAGGTATTTTAAAATAAGAGATAAATTTTGAAAAGTATGATTTTTTTTATTAAATTATGGGGTAAAAATGTAGTGGGGATGTGAATGCTCTTATAGATTTAGAAGTGATACCTCTAGCACAAGACTTTTACACTTAGAGTAGTGTTTTAAAAATCAAAATGAATCGGAAACTGGGGGGTCTGACCAATCTGGTTCATGCTCTCGAAATCTATCAGTCGGACTAGGAACCGAGGTCGAATCGAAAATAGGCGGGTCAAACCAGGAATTTGAGAGGTCGAACTGGAAATTGATTAAATATTTTCTCATTTTATCCTTCTAATTTTTATAATTTTTGCGAGGTCATCCGATTCTTACATCTGGTCAAACAGGTCTGATCAACCCGACCAATGGACCAGTAAAGAGACTGGTTCGACGACCGATTCGATCCTAAAGACAATGCTTAGGGCATTGACTTGTTTTACCTAAGATTGTATAAATGAATATTAGCAATAAATCATATCGTATATTAGGGTTTAAGCTTTAATGTTAGAGATATAAAAATGATACAGGATAATTTGTCTACTTAGCTAGTTAAGCATGTGCTAATTCATAGATCTTCGGACTTTTATTACCAAGAAAAAAGAGACTTTACAAATAAAACCGGGGGATTGACACTCCATTGCTTCAACTTGTTCTAAAAAATGGATTCCGTGTAATAGGCTTTTGATATTTAGCGATTCATGTTAAAACATAATCGCAAAAATCCAAATCATACCATTTTGAAAAGATTAAGAAACATCAAAGTAATGTCTAAACCTAATGATTTATATTAGAATAGAGAAAATCTAGCAATGAGTGACTCCTTGGTCAGCTTTCAAATTTACAACACACAGATCTGAAAGTTGTTCTCTTATTATGATCATGTCAGACTTGATTACAATTTTCTTCGACGTTAAGATTTATCGGTAATCTGGCGATAAGCATACCATACGTTGGTTAAATTCCATGGTAAACCAAGTAAATACCTCATCGGTTGATTACCGAGGGATTATTGACAACACATTTGCATATGGAGCATTGAAAGATATTACTAGTGTATCTTTCGGCGACAAATCAACGGTTATCTATATTTTTTTTTTTTTGAACATTCAACTTCATTAAAAACGCTCACAAACGGACCTCAAAACGAGGCCGGAGCCAAACCACTTACAACATATGCATCGGGAATTTACACCATTCACGCCATATAATCGATTTCATCCTCGACCTGTGTTTCAACCAAAAAAACGACTTCGATTTAACATCCGCCACTATATCCCTGGCGTTGATGTTCTTCCAATTAAAAAGCCTATCATTCCGATTCATCCAAATGCACCATAAAGTAACAATGATAATTCCTTGAAAGATCTTCTTTCGTGTCTTTTCACCACTGAAGGTCTTGAACATCTCCAAACAATCCCGAACCTCAAAGACGAAAAAAGGAGGTATGTTACACCAGATAGCAATCGCATGCCACACTTGATTGACCATCGAACAACCTGTAAATAAATGGGTAACATACCTAAAGCATTAATGGTTATTTTAATAAAAAAAATTAATAATATTGATTATTTGTTGTAAATAAAAGTAACTAGTATTAAGTCCCCCACGTTGCGGCGGGGGCGTAAAACTATGACAAATAGCATTAATGCGACACCACCTTCAGCGACCATCAACACTAAAGTTGCGGCGTGTTAATGCGGAGAAATTAAACCGAAACACAAAATATAGAAAATAATAACTAAGTCGATTTAGGACCCGCACGTTGCGACAACCTATCAAACAGGAAAAATAGACGATGTAAAAACGTCGAACCACACATGCACCGTTCCACCATGTTAACTCGCAAAATTTAGAGCGTAGTGTAAAACAAAACGTAAAAGCGTTGAACCACACACGTACGTTGCGCCGTTTTAACTCGTAAAATTTAGAATGAAACGTAAAACGGAAGTTTTGAGGAGTATATAAAGAATAGGGGACCAAAGTTAAAAGTAACAAAGTTGTGAGATTAAATTGAAAAAGATGAAAACTTTTGGTTGAAAGTAAAAAAAATCAAAGAGTTATGGGTTAAAAATGTAAGGGTATACGGTATGGGCGGCAGACCCACTTGGCAAAGCGGTTTACCGCGCAGTAACATCGTCGTCGGTGGGTTTTGCCGATCGGCAAATGAAGGTAGGCAGTAAACGTTTGCCGCTGCTTCACCTTTTGGATTTCTGACCTTTTGTACATGATTAAATATGCTAGTTAAAAATAAATGTTTACCAATTAATGAAGTGTCTAACCATTGACAACACTTTTTAGCATAGTTTAAACTCTTAAGGTTGAATGATATGACACACTCTCATTGGTTGATTTTGAAGTTTACCAATTTCAAGTGTTTAACTACTCCCTACACCCTAATGTTAATTTTTTTAGAAGCCCCCAAAACATGTGGTAAAACCAACTATGCTATAACTTGTTGATAAATTATAATATGTAAATACCTTTTAAATAAACAAAAAAACATGTAAATCAAAGTATTTACAATTAACCTACAAAAATTACATTTCAATCATATTTATACAATAATAAAAAAGGAATAAAAATATTTACCTAGGAGGGGGTCAAGGTGTTGACAGTTGTGAATATCACTTGCACATAAAAACGTTAACACCCGAGTCTCATTTAACACGGGGAGGGGAAAAGAAAAAAAGATGAAAATATGAAAAAACCGTGTTCTCGAGATTTTTTAAGGATAAAAGGGGAGCGGAAAGGAGGGGAAAGGGAAGAAAATTTGTACGTATATTTATCCTCTCAAATCGGAGAGATTAGGAGAGAAAATCTTATCAATTACTAAATTACCATCATATCTAATCCTTGTTATAAACACCAGTAAAAGGTATAATGGTAAAATTGTTCCTTTCTTTTCTTTTCCTCCTAACTCGAGAACACATAAAATGCTTGATTTCTTCTCTTTTCCATTACTTTTCATTAAACTCGGGAACACGAAAAAAATCACATCTTTTCCTTCCTTTTCTCTTTTAATTCATTTTCCTCCCCCCCCCCCTCCCTGTTAAATGAGACTCGGGAACACAGTGTAAAATCTGGTCACCATATGGCTATGAGGAAGGCATATTCAATCATTTGTTTATAATTTCATGGAAAAGTTGACCCTATTGTACAACTTATTCCCAATTTATTTTCTCAATTTTGACTACAAATAGGATTGTAAACGAGTAAAGTCTTGCGTAAGATACTTATAATTTGATCGTTAAAAACATGAAAGGGGTTAAAATAAGGAAAGGAAGGAAATGAGTTAAAAACAGGAAAAGAGTCATGGTTACTTAAAGCTCTTTAATTAAATGAGCTCGAGCTTTGGATAGGGAAACCACTTATGCAACCTAGTGATGCATGGCTGAAAACCGGTGTATAATTGTATTTAAAGTTTATGTTTTACGTGAATTTGAGCTTCGAATAGCCTACTTTGATTGGAATTGTGTTTTGCAGGTCTAACGGAGTTTAAGGACATAATCGGAAGCTTTACGGACATCGGTAAGCGATCGGGATCAACCGGGTACACGAAACGAAGAAAACAGAAAGCTGGAATTACAAGTCGCGACGGCCTAAAGCCACGTCACCGACGCACCGTGTCGCCTGAGAATCACTATAGGCAATGTCGTATTACGTTGGAGCCAAAATCCATTTACACAACGCATCGCCAACGGCTCCGTTATTCCTAACGATGAGTTCCACAATTGATCGGGTTTTTGACCAAGTTTTGAAGTTTTAAATGGAGTTACGGATTTTGAATGAGATTGCTTGTTCTTGGAGCCATTTGACAACACACACTTTATCTCTAATCAACTCCAACTTATTCCAAATCATCAATCAACACCGCCATAATCAATCATCAATCATCCACCATCCTAAACCCTAATCTCCATCCAATCCATACTCACCTCCAAACCCTAACCATCATCTTCATCAATCCTTCAAGAATCAAGGTCATGGCTTGGTGCTCATCTTCATCATCTAGTGATCGTGCTCCTTCAACCATAAGTGGCTAATCTCCTCGGGTTTCACCCCGGTGTAGGTTTTTGTAAGATTTTCTAGGGTTTCAACTTTATGTTTTTTATTTGATTTCGTGACAAGTTGTATTAAGCATTTGAAACTTTTGATAATTGTCATGCATTTTAATTGGATTTGCGAATTGTCGAGTGATGATAAAATTTGACTTTACAAAATGAGCTTGTGCACTTATGCCTTATCAATTAATAGGATTTACATGTTCTTGGTCAAGAAGTGCATTGCGGTCTGTTCTTGAACATTGATAGCTCTTGGCACCTAAGCCACGTGACACTAAATCCGTTAATCACTATATGCAACTAAATTGAATTTAAAATGTGTAGGAACCCTAGGTCTTTAATTACTGAACCGGGTGTGACCCTTGTTCTAATTATCGTTTACAACCAAATTATGTTTTGAGCAAGTTATAAGTAATCAAAGTTATTGTTAATTGCAAGTGACAAAGTTTAGTAATTTTATAAATCAAAGTGTCGGTCCAATCCGACATCACTTTTTCCAATCAAACAAACCAACAATTAAAATAAAGAACAGCAAGCTTCATAAATCGTGACAAAACTTCATAATCGACCAAGTCTATACACAATCCATAAACTCTCCAGGGATCGACCCCTTACTACCACTAACTCATAGTTAAGGGTAAATTGGATATATAAATATTATCTTTGACCGGGACGCGATATCCCGATCACCTAGCTAAGAATTAGAGGTGCACAAAAAGCCCATCCCGATCATATGGGGTCCGGAACTAAACTCCGATACATATGTCACACCCCAACCGATGGCAGAATCATCGGGGCGCGGCACTGAGCGAAACAAATTGTTCAAGAGAATCCATAACAACTATTAGTGACAACATATTAATCGTTGACGTCCCATACCATCAATATATAAAGCATAAACAGTTATTACATACATTGTTCTCAAAGACAATAAATTGTTCCGACAACTCAGATTTTATTGAATGACGTTTATAGACCTTCCTACTCATTTCACCAAGCAAAGCATAGCATCCTAAACACCTGTCACATACGTTAAAATAAAGTCAATACACTGTGTAAAGGTGAGCACACAAGTTTAATAACATATAGTATAGCGAAAGGATTTACGCATAACCAACATGTAACACGTAGAAATGTGAAGCAAGTAAGCTATCGACAATGAAGTATGCAACCGACATGACTGCGAGTTGTAGAATGCACAACACATTATCACCACTGTGACCATGTGAAGTAAAACCCTTAACAACCCTTGTCTACGACAGGTGTTGAGTCCAAACTATAGTACTATCGTTGCTAAGGTGTCAGGCAAACAATCACTGTGTAAACATAACATACAAGCATTCATCGAGTCACGTATAACATGCGAGAGCGGTTAGCGTTTAAAAGTGTTTGCGTTGTACTTAGATGTGATTTGATATAGGTAACGTATGTAACACCCAAAAGTGCGTTAAGCGAAAAAGAGTTTGAGTATACTCACAGTATGTGTTTAATAAATAAACACAACCTTGGATTGAAGGGAGCGCTGAGAGGTTAGCCTGAGCATAGAACGATAGCGTAAGCGTTGAACAGTGTGTAAAACAGTGTGTCGAATGTCGAATGGTGAGTCGGTCGGATGATCATCCGGACGGATGACCATTCGGCCGGCTAATCATTCGAGTGAGATGCGTGTGTCTGTAACTTGCTTTGAAACTTTGAAGTTTTCGTTGTAGCATTTTGGAAAAAGTGAAGTATTTCTAGATGTCAAGTCATCCGGTCGGATGGTCATCCGGACGGGTGGTCATCCGGACGGATGGCCATTCGATCGGATGGCTATTCGTTTGAAAGCGATATTCTTTGAAATTTTGTAAAATTGTTTAAGTGTTGAACTTACAAGTCACCTGGTCGAATATTCATTCGATCGGATGGTCATCCGATGGAATGACTATTCGATCGGCGATCTGATGTTTGAAAACTTTGTGAAATTTTCTAAGTTTTGAGTTTTGACGGAGACGGCAATGACGACGTGTCGAACAACGGGAAACCACACCAGGTCAAGCCCAGTCGATCGGATGGGAATCACCCCATTCGATCAGCCTAACTGTTCCCGACGAGATTTCATGTTCAACCCGTAAGTCGATCATCTCCTTGGTGGAAATCCGTTCTCAGTCCGGTTCCCAACTAGAGTGTGAGTAGGGAGCCTGAATGAGTCTAGATTCCATCAGTTTCTAGTAGAAAAGTGAAGAAATGTTGAAGAAAAGTTTGAATAAGTTGAAAAGTGTTGACATCTTAGTGAGATTTACGTGAAATGATGTGGAAATACTTTAGATCTGCACAAACTTTGATGAGATGATGTCACACTTCAGTGTTCATAAGAAACCGAGGTGACGTCACCTTAAAGTAGCCCAAATCCGATGATTTCATGGTGAAAAGTAGTGATTTCAGTGGAGAAGATGATGGAGATGTGTGTAATGAAGATGGAAGTACAAGATTTAAGAAGAAAACTTACGGAGATCGCTTGGAATCGAAGGAGAAGTGCTTGAGAACGAGTTGGGAGCGTCTGGGTCGGATAAGGCTGTCACATCAGTGAATAGTTGATGTGACAGGTGAGTATTTATAGGTGAGAGGGGAGAAAGGCGATGCAGAGTAGTGGGTCGGATGATCATTTGATCGGTTGGTCATTCGATCCGACGGCTCGTGCGAGTTAGTTTTTCGACTTCCGTTTCGTGCATTGAGTGTTGCGTTGTGTTTAAGCGAGTTGCGAGTGAGCGTTGCGATGAGATAGACCGAGCAATATTTAAACACTAGTTACGCAAATAACATAACCACTACACACTTAACACATAAAATGCATAAAGTAAATCTGCGTTTCGAGTTGCGATGAGACTGCGATTGCGTTAACATAACATGCGATGTAATATGCGATAAAATGCGTTTAAATAGTATGCGATAATTGCGTTTTGAATAAGCGTTGTAAAATGTTTTGTATAATCATAGTTTAAAATATCGTTTAAAATCGTTTACCCATCGTTTATCGAATCTCGAGAGTACAAAGCAATAATTAAGCAAGAAAAGACAAATCTGAATATTGACATGTCTTGACTTTGACTTTGACTTGTACTTTGACTTGGAAAGTCGGGTTGTTACAGCCTCCCCTACTTTATGGAATTTCGTCCCGAAATTAAGGCGCAGGCGTAACGAAGAGATGTGGATATTTAGCTTTCATATCACTCTTGAGTTCCCAAGTGAACTCGGTGCCGCGTTTGCCATCCCAACGAACTTTCACTATAGGAATGTGTGAGCGTTGGAGCTTCTTGGTCTCTCATTCCATGATCTCGACTGGCTTTTCCACGAAGTGTAATGTTTCGTCCACTTGCAGATCCTCAAGTGGGACATGCAAATTCTCTTTGGCTAGACACTTTTTGAGGTTCGAAACCTGGAAAGTCGGATGTACGTTGTTGTGTTCCTCTGGTAATTCGAATCGGTAGGCCACTTTGCCAATTCTATCCAGAATCTTAAAGGGTCCAACGTATCGAGGCGCTAGCTTTCCTTTCTTGCCGAATCGGATCCCCCCCCTTCCAAGGTGAAACCTTTAGGAGTACGTGATCGCCAACTTCGAACTCAAGGGGCTTGCGGCGTTTATCGGCGTAACTCTTTGATGACTCCGAGCTTTCAAGAGATTGTCTCGTATCTGGAGGATCTTGTCAGTTACCACCAAAATCTATAACGCACGAACGAAGCATGTCTTCAAGGGTGCGAATCGTGCGCTCAGTCTGACCATCGGTCTGGGGATGGAAAGTGGTACTGAGATTAAGTGTAGTACTGAGAGCGGATTGAAAAATTTCCCAAAGGCGCGAGGTAAATCGACCATCGTGGTCAGATATGATGTCATGAGGTGTCCCATGTCGATAAATAACTTCGTCGGTATAGATTCGTGCTAATCGTTCAACCTTAAATTCTTCTCGTATCGGCAAAAAGTGAGCAGATTTCGTAAGACGATCAACGATAACCCAGATGCTATCGTGACCTGATGGCGTGCGCGGGAGTTTCGTAATGAAGTCCATAGCTATACTCTCCCATTCCCACATAGGGATCTCGAGTTGTTCGAGTAAGCCAGAGGGTCGTTGATGTTTAGCCTTGACCTTCGAACAAGTCAGGCATTTTGAAACATAGAGGGCGATATCCTTCTTCATTCCTGGCCACCAATACCTGGCACGGAGGTCCTGGTACATCTTATCGGCACCGGGATGAATAGAATATCGAGATTTGTGGGCTTCAGTCAGCAATATCCCACGCAAGTTATTGCGACTGGGTAGCCAAATGCGATCGAGATAGTGAAAAATACCATTCGGTTTATTCACTAGTTGGTGTTCGGTTCCAAGAATTCGTTCTTCCTTCAAAGTGCGTTCAGTAAAGCAGGCATGTTGAGCGTCACGAATGAGAGCTTCGAGGTCGTGTTGGGCCTGAATGTTACGAATACTATGTAAATAGCTTCGTCAGCTAAGGGTATCGGCAACGGCCTTTGCTTTGCCCGGATGGTAGCGAATCTCACAGTCGTAATCGTTGAGAAGTTCAACCCATCTGCGTTGGCGCATGTTCAGCTCTTTCTGGTTTAAGATGTGATGTAGGCTCTTATGGTCGGTGAAGACCGTACACTTGGTACCATAAAGGTAGTGTAACATCCGCCAATTTTAGAGCTATAGGATTAACGCCCCGCCCGCTATTCTAATTGGGTATTGTTGAGTTAAACATTTCTATCCCGCTAAACTATTGGGATTAGGCTATTGTGCGTTGTATTCTTGGGTTTGATCATATGGTACGCCAAAAATTGCATCGCTAGTAAATTAAATCACTATGTTACATGTTGGATATGAGTTTTTATTCTATTATGCTATGTAGTCAAACTTGTATACTCGCCTTTGCTTTTGCATTGAACTCTATTTTTAATACATGTTGCAGGTTAATTGTTGAAGTATGGACTAAAGATGAAACGAGATTTAGGGTGGACTAGATACACACCTAGATTAATTTATCTTTGTTGTTATGTTACAATTTGAAGCTATGTTGTTATTTCTATTTGAACCTTGTATGACAATTTAGTATTGCAATGAAATTTGAATTTAATTAAATATTGTCACATAGTGTTATGACGTCTCTAGCAATCTATACACACTTCGTCTCATCCCGATGTTTCCGCCATCGGTTGGGGTGTGACAGGTAGTGTCGCCAAATCTTCAACGCAAAAACAACTGCACCAAGCTCGAGATCGTGGGTTGTATAGTTTTTCTCATGGGTTTTGAGCTGGCGAGACGCGTATGTGATAACCTTGTCTCGTTGCATAAGAACACAACCAAGACCGAGGCTAGAGGCATCGCAGTAGACTACATAGTCGTCGTTTCCATTGGGTAGCACGAGTACGGGAGCGTTGCAAAGCATACGCTTGAGAGTTTGAAAGGCATCCTCTTGCTTGGTTCCCCAAACAAAAGTCTTGTCTTTATGCATTAGCGAGGTAAGCGGAACGGCGATTTTTGACAAATCAGCGGTAAATCGCCGCTAGTAACCCGCCAATCCGAGAAAAGAATGAACTTCGGACGGGGTTTTCAGTGTAATCCAACTCTTAACTGCTTCAATCTTCACGGGATCGACGTGAATACCTTGACTATTGACGATGTGACCGAGGAATTGAACCTTCTCGAGCCAAAATTCACACTTGGAGAACTTGGCGTAGAGGCGATTCCCTTGGAGAAGTTCGAGTACCAACCGAAGATGTTGCGCGTGTTCGGTTTTCGACTTCGAATAGATAAAGATATCATCGATAAACACAATGACGAAGCTGTCGAGAAAGGGTTTACACACGCGATTCATCAAATCCATGAAGACTGCGGGTGCGTTGGTAAGACCAAAGGGCATAACGACGAATTCATAATGGCCGTAGCGAGTGCGAAAAGCGGTTTTAGGTATATCTTCCTCCTGAATTCGTAATTGATGATAACCAGAGCCTAGATCGATTTTATTAAAACACGTAGCGCCTTGCAATTGATCAAATAAGTCGTCGATTCGGGGTAAGGGATAGCGATTCTTGATAGTAAGCTTATTGAGTTCCCTATAATCGATGCACATTCGGAACAATCCGTCCTTCTTTTTCACGAAAAGGACAGGTGCGCCCCATGGAGATGTGCTAGGGCGTATGAAGCCTTTATCAAGTAATTCCTAGAGTTGACTAGAAAGTTCACGCATTTTGGATGGAGCGAGGCGATAAGGGGCTTTAGCGACAAGGTTAGCTCCAGGAATGAGGTCGATACGAAAGTCAATATCACGACTTGGCGGTAGACCAGGTAAATCGTCAGGAAAGACATTAGGAAAATCACGAACCACAAGTACCTTTTCCATTGCCTTCTCTTTCTTTTCTTCCTTCACTACTACGATGTGAGCCAAGAAAGCCATGTACTCCTTTCGGAGATACTTGCTTGCTTGAATACATGACATGAGTTTCAGTTCCTTTAAAGATACTTCGTCAAAAAAACACAGAGTTGATCACCATTACCAAGAGAGAAACGAATCATCTTTTCGAAACAAACGATTTCAGCACGATTTTCACGAAGAAAATCCATGCCTACTATGATATCGAAGCTACCAAGTTGCATTGGGATAAGATCGATCGGGAAGACGTGATTATTGAGTTCAAGAGTACAATCATGGAGAACAGAGCTAACGCTGACGGTTTTTTCCGGTGGCAATTTCTACGTCGAACGTCGTTGGGAGGTTGGTGCGTTTACGGTTTAGGACCTTTTTGAATTCAAACGACACAAAACAGTTATCGGCTCCAGTATTAAATAAACACGAAGCATAAATACCGTTAACGAAAAGCGTACCATTGACAACGTTGTTGTCAGTTTGAGCCTGGCGGACGTTGATGTTGAAAGCTCTTCCGCGGGCTGCTTGTTGCTGTAGCTGTTGCTGCTGCTGCTGTTGTTGCTGTTCCTGCTGCTGCAGTGGTTGCTGCAGCTCTTGTATCACCACACGATTCAGGCAGACATTTGCAAAGTGGTTCGAGTCACCACAAGCGAAGCAGGCTCGTGCATGAGCAGCGGGAGCAGGAGTTGCTTGGTTACCCTGAGGAGCGGGGAGTGGAGCTGGCAGTGCAGGAGGAGCTTGATCTTGAGCTTGTTGACGAGGGCCAGTGCGACAATTCGCTGTGAAGTGTCTGTAGATGTTGCAGTGGACACAAAAACGGCAAGCTATCCCAGCCGGGTGATGGTAAGTACAAGTAGGGCATAGAGGGTGAGGACCAATATACGCACGCTTAGCAGACGGTGCGTTAGTCACAGGTGCGGCTACTTGACGGTTCTGATTCTGGGGTTGGGCAGGAACAGCGTCGAGAGGTGCGGCAGTTGCAGCACAATTCTTGTTGTTGTTACCCTTGCGTTTGCGTCCTTGACGTGATGACTTCGAAACTTGAGGTGCGGTGGTTTCAGTAGCGAGAGCGAGAGTAGCGGTTTCTTGATGGATATTCTTGGTTGAGGTCTTGAAATAACCAGCCAAAACTCGCTTGTCATTGATCTCAGCAGCGAGCTGGAAGGTTTCCTCAATGGTAGCAGGCTTAGCTACTTGAACAAAATCGGCAACACAGTCTGGGAGAGCGCGGATGTACTTCTTGATTGTGATGTCTAGAGTTGACACTTGACCAGGGCAGATGATACTGAGCTGCTTGAAGCGAGCGGTGAGACCAGCATTGTCACCTCCTTCTTGCTTGATACCCTAGAACTCGTTTTCCAGCTTCTGGTGTTCATGTGGGGGACAAAATTCTTCCATCATGACTTCCTTCAGTTCCTCCCAAGAAAGTCCATAGGCTACATCGTTAGCACGCCTGTTGCGCTCCGCAGTCCACCAGTCCAGTGCCCTGGACTGAAAAACTCCAGTTGCGTTAACAGTGCGGAGGTTGTCTGGGCATCCGCTTTGACGAATAGTGACTTCAATTGAGTCAAACCACTGGAACATGGCGCTGGGCCCGTCTTCACCAGTGAAGTCTTTAGGACCGCAGGCCTTGAACTGCTTAAAGCTGAATGGCGATTTAGGCGTGTCGCTCTTAGATTCAACAGACGAGCTGCTCTTCACCTCGTTGATCTCGCTCACTATCTGAGGTATGACTTTAGCCATTTCCTTGGTGACTAGAGAAGCGATGCGCTTGTCATCTCTGCTTCTCTGAGCATTGCGATGAGTGTGAGAACCAAGGGAAGACATTGTCTGCAGCAGACATCGTCGTATGATTTAGAAGAGGTTTGATTATATCGGGTCTTCGAAAAAAGTTTAGCGTTTGTAAAACATCCTACTTTATGTAAAGCTCAGGAACACGTAGGCACATAACACATAGGCACATAGTCTACATAGGCACATAAGCACGTAAGCACAGAAGCACATAGTCCACATAAGCACATATTTTGCATGTATTCACCTATATTTTACACGTATTCACCTACATATTTTGCACGTGTTCACCAATCTTTTAAAGCAGCGATTCTGTAGCGCGATAGCGAGTAGCGTAGCGAGTAGTGTAGCGTGCGAGAGTTCATAGTTTGTCTGCGATTTGTTAGCGTTTTGAGCTAAATGTGTAGTGCGAGTTGTGCGCGTTCAGTAAAGCGGGGAGCGAAAAAGCGATAAAGTCTCCAAAATCGAAACATATAAGCATATAAACACATAAAAGCACATAAAATCAACAATTCACAGAGTTAGCGGTTGCGAGCTCAGAATCGAAACAGGACGTCTTGCATGTTAGACATCGACTACCCAAAGCGATTCGACTATCCACAACGACCTCAAGCACACGCTTTGGCCTAATAGATTGTGCTCTCGCCAAAATATGGTGAACTGCACTCATCCTATCGACTACCACGTGAGTTGAGTCATTGGAATCCATCGAGCCTTTGGTGAGAGTTTTGTAAAAACCAAGGTAGAGAGTGGAACTAGTCCTTAAGATACGGGTTTCACCCCTAACTTAACAACTTCGTTCCTGAATTTTTGGGAAAAACCAAGAGATAGAGAGGGAGAATTCCATCGAGATATGGATTTCACTCCTAACTCAACGCAAATTCTCATGTTTGATAGTAAAAATGCGTGTAGAGCGAGTGATTTTGTCGAGAGTTCTCGGTTTTCACACCTAATCTCGACCAAATCACTTAGTGGTGTTATGCGAGTGTTTTTGAAAAAATAAACGTGTGTGTTGTGTCGTCAGCCTTAGGAAAGGCTGAGTAGTTACACGAAGCTGTAGTGTGCGGTGTTCGCGCAAGGAGGTAGTATTTGCGAGTTCGAGCGAGAGTATCAAGTAGGCTTGTACGAATCCCCTACTAGGTTTACACAAGTCGGTCAATTGGTACTTAGACTATAGACTAGGTCAGTTATAAGACATCGACCCGGACTAGGTCGTGTCTGGCCTAATTCCTTATAGTTATGGCTCTGATACCAATCTGTCACACCCTAACCGATGGCGGAACCATCGGGGCGCGACACTGAGCGAAACAGATTGTCCAAGAGAATCCATAACAACTATTAGTGACAATATATTAATCGTTAACGTCCCATACCATCAACATATAAAGCATAAACAGTTATTACAGACATTGTTCTCAAAGACAATAAATTGTTCCGACAACTCAGATTTTATTGAATGACGTTTCTAGACCTTTCTACTCGTTTCACCAAGCTAAGCAAAGCATAACATCCTAAACACCTGTCACATACGTTAAAATAAAGTCAATACACAGAGTGGAAAGGTGAGTACACAAGTTTAATAACATATAGTATAGCAAAAGCGTTTACGCATAACCAGCATGTAACATGTAGAAATGTGAAGCAAGTAAGCTATTGACAATGAAGTATGAAACCGACATGACTGCGAGTTGTAGAATGCGCAACACATTATCACCACTATGACCATGTGAAGTAAAACCCTTAACAACCCCTGTCCACGACAGGTGCAGTGTCCAAACTATAGTACTATCGTTGCTAAGGTGTCAGGCAAACAATCACTGTGTAAACATAACATATAAGCATTCATTGAGTCACGTATAACATGCGAGAGCGGTTAGCGTTTAAAAGTGTTTGCGTTGTGTGTTGATGTGATTTGATATAGGTAACGTATGTAACACCCAAAAGTGTGTTAAGCGAAAAAGGGTTCAAGTATACTCACAGTATGTATTTAATAAATAAACACGGCCTTGGATTGAAGAGAGCGCTGAGAGGTAGCCTAAGCATAGAACGATAGCGTAAGCGTTGAACAGCGTGTAAAACAGTGCGTCGAATGTTGAATGGTGAGTCAGTCGGATGATCATCCGGACGGACGACCATTCGGTCGGCTGATCATTCGAGTGAGATGCGTGTGTCAGTAACTTGCTTTAAAACTTTGAAGTTTTCGTTGTAGCATTTTGGCAAATGTGAAGTATTTCTAGATGTCAAGTCATCCGGTCGGATGGTCATCCAGACGGATGGCCATTTGATCGGATGGCTATTTGTTTGAAAGCGATATTCTTTGAAGTTTTGTAAAATTGTTTAAGTGTTGAACTTACAAGTCACCTGGTCGAATAGTCATTCGATCGGATGGTCATCCGATCGGATGACTATTCGATCGGCGATCTGATGTTTGAAAACTTTGTGAAATTTTCTAAGTTAAAAGTTTTGAGATTTGACGGAGACGGCAATGATGATGTGTCGAACAACGGGAAACCACACCAGGTCAAGCCCAGTCGATCGGATGGGAATCACCCCATTCGATCAGCCTAACTGTTCCCGACGGTATTTCATGTTCAACCCGTAAGTCGATCGTCTCCTTGGTGGAAATCCGTTCTCAGTCCGGTTCCCAACCAGAGTGTGAGTAGGGAGCCTGAACGAGTCTAGATTCCATCAGTTTCAAGTTGAAAAGTGAAGAATGTTGAGGAAAAGTTTGAATCAGTTGAAAAGTGTTGAGATCTTAGTGAGATTTGCGTTAAATGATGTGGAAATCCTTTAGATCTGGACAAACTTTGATGAGATGATGTCACACTTCAGTGTTCATAAGAAACCGAGGTGACGTCACCTTAAAGTAGCCCAAATCCGACGATTTCATGGTGAAAAGTAGTGATTCCAGTGGAGAAGATGATGGAGATGTGTGTAATGAAGATGTAAGTACAAGATTTAAGAAGAAAACTTACGGAAATCGCTTGGAATCGAATGATAAGTGCTTGAGAACGAGTTGGGAGCGTCTGGGTCGGATAAGGCTGTCACATCAGTGAACAGTTGATGTGACAGGTGAGTATTTATAGGTGAGAGGGGAGAAAGGCGGTGCAGAGTAGTGGGTCGGATGGCCAGTTGATCGGATGGCTATCCGATCGGATGGTCATCCGGTCGAATGAGCATTCAATCGGTTGGTCATTCGATCGGTTGGTCATTCGATCCGATGGCTCGTGCGAGTTAGTTTTCCGACTTCCGTTTCGTGCGTTGAGCATTGCGTTGTGTTTAAGCGAGTTGCGAGTGAGCGTTGCGATGAGACAGACCGAGCAATATTTAAACACTAGTTACGCAAATAACATAACCACTACACACTTAACACATAAAATGCATAAAGTAAATCTGCGTTTCGAGTTGCGATGAGATTGCGATTGCGTTAACATAACATGCGATGTAATATGCGATAAAATGCGTTTAAATAGTATGCGGTAATTGAGTTTTGAATAAGCGTTGTAAAATGTGTTGTATAATCATAGTTTAAAATATTGTTTAAAATCGTTTACCCACCGTTTATCGAATCTCGAGAGTACAAAGCAATAATTAAGCAAGAAAAGACATATCTGAATATTGACATGTCTTGACTTTGACTTTGACTTTGACTTTGACTTTGACTTGGAAAGTCGGGTTGTTACAACATGATTAACCGACCCACCACTTTAATCCCCATATTGGGTAAGAAAAATATTTTATCATAGCATTAGCATCTGTCAGGTGTATGCCTACACCTCGTGCTTATGTCATGGCCACTTGCAATTAAGTGAGCTGTGGATATCCAGGACACGGTCGCATTAACCCCCAATGTTTAAATTATCAAGCATAACGGATTAAAACGGGTTATTTCAATTTTGGACACATTGGTAATTGATCCCATACCCGACCAAGCGGTAATAATTTACCGTATCCCAAACCCGTATAAGGAAAATAGGTTAAGAGTATTTACATGATCTTAATCTTTACAATCCAAAGATATATGTAAACATAGCTGTTTAAACAAAATAACTAACAAGGTTGCAATTTACTGGACGCCCTTAGTTTGGAATGAAGGGAATTATGATCCATTAAAATGTTAACGGGTCTTATTCAAGTCATATGACTTGGACCAGTTAACTAACAATAAATCAGTACGGTTTGCTAGATTAAGCGGAGACCGGATAAAATGTGGTTTGTACCCTTACGAGTATTATGACTCGTATAATATGGGTCAAACAATAACACATTCTGATTATGACTGATTTGGAAGGAATTTGACCCGATTCGGCTAACTTATATAAACTAGGCTATATAAGTCAACCGTACGCACATATGCGACATCGGGTGATCGGATGAGTCAATGTCAAGTTCACTAAGCCAAAACATGTTTAATATGTTACCATATCAGTTTATAACTCAATTTACATGTTCATTATGATTCAAAACCATTTTACGCATAAAAGGGCATTTTTGGTATTTTTAAGGCATAATACATGAACTTGCATAAAACCCGACGAACGATATGATCAAATGGTATAAACTCAGAGGGTTATTCCATACATTAATATGGTCATAAAACAACTTCAAATCAGTAGCTAACTTAGCTTAAACGGGTCAGAATCGAAAGTCAAAGCAGAAGTCAAACTGCTTGACTTTCGGTTGCGAACCGAGCTATAAGCAGGAAATGACAGGTTGGACATGATATAACATGTCCTAATATGTTATAACAACTGATATAATGTCAAAAATTGGTGTTTAGATACTTAGAAGTTCATTTTACATAATTTACGAAAGTTTTGACTTTTATTTTATTGCAACCTTGACCCGTCATTTGACCAACTTAACGTGATCTTCAGGAGGTGCCCTCATAGAGGATTCTCACCTACCTTATTACGATCACGTAGCCATGTTCGATTCAAACATTGGCTTGACCGGAATGGTCCTAACCGAAAGTAAAAGCAAAAGTCAATTTGTTTGACTTTCGGCTAATAACTTAGCCTAGAATGAAAAAGAACTAGAAAGAACACTTACAAGTGTTCAAGGGGAAGATTAAACTTCAGTAGGAGACCTCTATAAGCAGAAGCAACTCCAATGAGTGATTAGAGAGAGGAATTTGAGAGGTGCAAGTTAAAATGAGGTCTAAGCACCTCTATTTATGCTTGTTTCAAGATCTCAAGATCATGCCATGTGTTAGCATGGATTCTCAGATGATTACTAGTATCCAAAGAGGTGTAAGAAGCAGAGAGAAGTGGCAATTTCGCGAGCAAGGTGTCACAAGGTGCAGGCTGCACAAACTGTCAGCGCACCCCTTACGGACCGTAAGGGTAATGGTTTACGGTCCGTAAGGACCTTAACGCGCCCATGGTTTCAAATTCCTTACGGTCCGTAAGGCATAAGCCTTGCGGTCCGTAAGGGAATATCAGGAATATTATTAATAATTGCCTTACGGTCTGTAAGGCATATGCCTTGCGGTCCGTAAGGATCACTCAATGGCGAAACATTGACATTATGTCACAAATGATCCCTTCACATCCAATCTTCCACAATTTTACACACATAGTGCCTCTCGTCCAAATAATTTGGCATAAATGAGAGTTGATTGAACACGTGTTGCCAATATGATTCGATATAAAATTTTGAGGTGTTACAGTATAATGTTTGATGCAAGTGCGATATAAAATTCTGAAGTGTTACAGTAATGTTTGATGCAAGTGCTAGATATAGCAAATTAACACCTTTGTAATCTTGTTACATTGAAAAAATTACAAGGAAAAACAACTGACGATAAGGAGAAATGGATATAAATATACAAAAATGTAAATAAGTGTTTTTTATAAATAATATAAGTATAACTTTAAAATCACATATTACTATTTTAACTCCATATATTGATTTAAAAAGATAGAAAGGGAAAAGTAAGATGACTGGTACATCCATAAGACCATAAGTACTAAAAGTTTACATTTACCTTTATCTAAGAAATCCAGTTAGCCTATTTTAACTTTTCCATAATATGTTCTCGTTTGCCATATTTTCTTCATATATATGTTTAATATTAGACATCTTCTAGGTATATTTAAGATATTTCTCACTAAACGATTAATAGTTCAAATTATGTATAAATTTATGGTAAGAAAAACAGATTGTTTTCTCCTTTTTCATTTATTTTATCTTTAATCTTTTCTCTTTTTTGGATGAAGTGTGGCATACACTTGGTTAAAGCAGTAATCCTTAGCCATTGACATGTGAACGAAAGGTAAAAAGAAAAATCAAATTCTTTTTATAATCACTTTTTTTAATCTAACCATCCGACTCATGTGAAATTAAATTAATAGTATTTACCGAAAGATATTTATTAATTATTACTGTCTAACTATTTTCAGTAGTGAGAAAATCAATCCTTAAAATGAACCTCATTACCCGAATTAGTTTCTATGTTTCAATCATTTCTTTATTATAAAATCAATCCTTAAAATGAACCTCATTACCCGAATTAGTTTCTATGTTTCAATCATTTCTTTATTATATTCATCTGAATATATGTATGTTTTGACGCATCATATGCATGATGTAATGTGCGGCCCAAAAATCGCAATTATGTTCATTAGAGGTCAAGTTATTCTACAAAGTCTCTTAATTGTAAGAACTGTAAAAGGATTTATAGAGTGACAAGTGTTCAATAACCTAAAATTAAACCCATTACATCATCACCCAAAACCTAAACACCCACCCCCACCCAAAAACCTAACCCTCCCCCCCCCCCCCACCACCACCCAAAAACCTAAACCCCCCCCCCCCCCCCCCAACCTCCCCACCCGCAAAAAAAAAAAAAAAAAAAAAAACTATACTCACCAAAAAAACCCCAAAAAACCAAATCCTGTACATTACGTGTAAGTATATATATTTTTTTTTTTTGGGTCTTTGGGTGGTGGTGGATGTTTAAGTATTTTTTTTTGTAGTGAGTTTTTTAGAAGCCTTTGTACCCTTCTTACAATTACATTACGTGTAATATGGTTATTATCTAACAAATTTATAATCATAAGATATATGCAACTAAAGTTTTTAATTCAAATGGTAGTAAAATTATGTATGCTTGTTGGTTTCGAACTAGTAAAAGAAAATAACTCTCCAATTGTTTGTTTGGTGTGATTTTGTTTAACTGTATATGAAAACATAAGACGATGCGTAGCCGTCCAAGTTTCGGGTGTTTTTTTATAAATCCACGCCCAATCACGCCTGATCTTCCCGCCCCCATGGGCGTTGTTTTGGAGAAATTGGGCTGAAGCGTTCTTTATACAACACCATTGAGTAGAATAGAAGGGTTTGGCCAATAGTAGGATTATTAGTTTTAAAAATTAAAAAAATAATAATAATTGGGTAATTATAGGAGTGCCACGTGTCGAACAACGCCCAAATGTGGGGGCATTATCCCACTACAATCATTTCTTCAACGCCCCTTTAATGACTAGGATGACACGTGGCGGAAAATGCCCAATAATAGGGCATTATTCACCCTTACCTATCAATTCTCTCCATTATATAATTTTCCTATGTTTTACCCATAGTCAAAGGCACTCAAAGCTACTACATTTGTTATCTAATCGTTAGATCTTAAAACATTTATTCAAATATCAATAGTAGAAAACAAGAAGTAAAGAACACTTGACATCAAAAATAATATGCATTTAATTAAGTAAGATAATCAAGCACACTGATCCATGGGTCAATCAGATCCTTATAACAATCAGTTAAACTTCCAATCCAAAATCTAAGATTTTCTTAATCCAACTCAAACTATAATTGATTTCTAGATCAATGTTATAACTAATCATAATCAACTAATAGCTAATCAAACCAGTCTAGTTCCTGTTCTTTACCGATCTTAAACGAAAATGGCCCATACCGCGATGATGATTGATAAGATGAGTGGATTGATTCCTATGATCATATAGCAACCGCTTATTGCCGGAGAAGGTTGAGGAGCAGGAACGAATTCAACCACATTTACAGCCACTTTCATGCCATTGTAGCAGTAACCACCACTTGCAAGGAAATAGTATGGTTTAGGCTGAGTGAGCTCAAACACATCACGTCCTGCGCCTCTAGTGATGTTGAAGATGAATCCGTAGTCAGTGCAGTTGCTGTAGCTCGTTTCATTCACCTCCAACACATTGAACAAATGCTTGTCGTACACGAAATCTGCACAAAGTTTCAAAACAGATCAGAACATTCTAAATAATATTATGATTTAGATGAAGAGATGAATCACTTTATCATCCAAAAAACTGAACAAATGCAAGTAAATGAACACATTATGGATCTAAATAATGATTGAACAGAAAAAAAATGCTACGTATTGGAGGAATATGCAAAAGTTTGCGCTGAAATCGGAGAAGTGGCTCCAAATTTATAATTAAACAAATGCTTGTCGTACAAGAAATCTGATCAAAAGTTTCGAAACAGTAGATCCAATCATTTTAAATTGATATTATGATTTAGATGAAGAGATGAATCACTTTATCATCCAAAAATCTAAAAAAAATGCAAGCAAACAAACATATTAGAAATTTAGATAATGATTAAACGGAAAAATGCTACTTATACGATGAACATTCAAATATTTGCGCTGAAATCGGAAGTTGCTAAAAATTTAAAAATTAAACAAATGCTTGTCGTACACGAAATCAGCTCACAGTTTCATAACAGAAGATCTGATCATTTTAAACTAAAATTATGATTTAGAGGAAGAGATGAATCACTTTATCGTCCAAAAAACCGAGCAAATGCAAGTAAGCGAAGACATTAATGATCTAAATAACGATTAAACAAAAAAAAATGCTCCTTATCCAACGAACATTCAAAAGTTTACGCTGAAATCGGAAGAAGTTACTACAAATTCAAAAGTGTATCACAAATCTCCTGAAACTCCTTGAATATCAAGACAAAAAACGTAATTCAAAGATTACATCGCTAGATGATTGTTCGAATGTAACCGCAAATCAAATCAAAGTGTGTGTAAAACAGAGATATAAAGAGATTATTACAAAGCCAGTCGCCGACGTAGAACACCTGCTGACGTGACCAATCAGTGTAGTTAAAATTAGGTTTCCACCTCTCCTTTCCGCCGACGAGGTGACGCACCGGATTTCTACACATAACACCGGTCAACATCGCCGCCGTGGCCACGACGGCGACCACCGTGTTCAGCCATACAACGCCACCTGATCGTCTCATTGTCAGTGAAGCTTCAAATGGAATACAGAAAAACACGCAAATGATGTGAGTGATAAATATCCCCAAAACGGTTAGGATGTACGGCAGGTTGGCAGTGTTGAGGGACAATTTGGGAAATGTGAATATATTTGAGTGACAGTGGACCAGTGGCGCAAGTTAGCGTGTGACGCGCGCAACAGATTTTACACACATGGTCTCTGTGGTGCAACCGTTTTTGTGCCTGATGAGCGTACACTTTCATGCTGTTTTATTTTTGTCTGGAATGTTATTTACTGGTTAAAGGTTATACGTTCATGATTAAAGTATTTTTATTTTTAAAAGTGGACAAGTTTAGTTTTTTTTTTATTATTATGTTCATACAACTCATGTATCACGTTTTCAAGCATACATGATGGGTATCATTAATTTTATCGTGTAGGTTCATCATCTTCTCAATTCTGCAAAATCAAGCATTCAAATATATAGATATGATCTCTCATCTTTTATCAGGTGGTAGTAAAGATTGATTCATTGAGTAGTTTAGGAAGTTGAACACGGTGTGTATGTCGATATCTTAGGGCTGTTTGGCAACTTCCGAATTGGTAAGTGTTGAACCAGTAAAAGGTCTGAATCATTAAGTGTTGAACCAATAAGAGGTCTGAACCATTAAGAGACAGTATAATGTTTAACGGTTTAGAAGCAAATGTCTGACCAATTCAGATAAGAGGTCTTAAGCCTTAACCATTCAGACTCAGTATAAATGCTTAACCATTCAGAGACACAGGGGCGAAGTATATTGGGTGCCCGTGGGTGCACCCGCCCACCCCAATGTTTCGGTTAGAAGTGTATAAGTTCCGATTTTTCTTCAGAAAATTTTAAATTATATAGGATCGCCCCCCGATTATTTTTTCCTAAATTGTATATCCTAAATATTTATAAACTTTGTATATAAATAATGGGTAGTTTGGTAAATATACACTTTGTTTTATTTGGAACTATTATTATTTGACCCGAATTGAATCGAATAGCCAACCCGACTCGAAACATAACGATAGGAAAAAAAAATTTGGGTCCTATCACTTTACGCCCCTTCGAAACTTTTGGTCAAGCTCCGCCACTGAGACAAATTTTTGAATCATTCAGACATCTGCTCATGAAACAAACACTCTAAACCATGTAAGCGGTCTAAATCATTAAAAACCTCATTAAGAGCTATACAAACAAACCCTAGACAATTTTGGAAGAAGTTTTATTTTGAACGGCAGAATTATTAAAAAAAAACAGCTAGCCAAAAGCATTTTGAAAGAATTGATACGGATTTTATGATTTTATCCAGCTATACATTTTAAAAATATTATATTTAGTATTATTTTTTGGATTATTTTTGGGTGCTAATAAATCCACATGGTATCATTTTATTCTAACATAGTTGATACGGGCCGTATTAGAATAAAGTGAACCGACAAAGGCTGTGCCAGCAGCCTTTGTCAGGTCACTTTATTCTATACGGGCCGTATAACCTTATACGGCCCGTATCAACCATTTTAGAATATGATGATACCATGTGGATTTATTAGCACCCAAAAATAATCCAAAAAATAATACTAAATACAATATTTTTAAAATGTATAGTTGGGCCTTTGTCAGTTCACTTTATTCTATACGGGCCGTATAACCTTATACGGCCCGT
The DNA here is from genome assembly GCF_002127325.2 of Helianthus annuus. NCBI lineage: Eukaryota > Viridiplantae > Streptophyta > Magnoliopsida > Asterales > Asteraceae > Helianthus > Helianthus annuus. Next base: position 157,133,619 of record NC_035441.2, on the reverse strand, counting down.
ATCAATCATGTTAGAATAAGATGATACTGTATGAGGAATACGGCTCGTATAATGTTTGAATATTCAACCTATATACGATTGTATACCGTATATACGGTCGTATACTGGTTGAATGTTCAAGCTGTATACGATCGTAAACGTTGTATACGATCGTATGAACTTATATTTTTTGCGTATACGCGACGTATAATACGTGCGTATAAGAAACGTATATCTGAGGTGTATGTAGCGTATACGTGCGTATAATACTTGTGCGTACGATCGTATACTTCATGTTTACGGATCGTGTACGAGATGTATAACACGTGATTATACGAAAAATATAATTGATGTGTACAGAGCGTATATGATATGTACAAAGCGTATATGAACGTTTAGTGATTGCTAAGTGGTAATTGTTATTTTTACAGACGATATGGCGGAGTCATCAGCAGCTGGTGCGGCCCGTAGAGGTCGAGGTCAGGGTCGGGGCCGTGGACGTGGACGCGGACGAGGACGTGGACATGCACAAGAGGAGGAGATTGTGCCCGATTTTACTGAGACGGCGCAGTTTCTTAAAGATATCCCCCGAGGTATGGCTGCCTATAGGATTTTGGGCAGATTACGAGAGATGGTGATTGATGTGCCTCGGACCATTGATATTCAACTTTTGACCGATATTGGATCGATCGGTCGGGTCCGGGAGCTCATGGCAGCTAACTCCCCGTGGGACCGTTTATTTCATGCCGTCGCAGAGCGGGCCCACAGGGAGATTACGTTAGAGTTTTTATGTACTTCTTCATTTACGGACACCTGGGGTGGGGGTTTTCAGCATTTTTTGACGACAGACGCCGTAGCTTTTACTATTTGCGGCAAGACTCAGAGGATGACACTTCCTCAGTTCGCCGTTGCCTTGGGTATGTACTCACAAGAGTACTCAGTGTCCCAGGCATTTTATGATGTGCACGTCACCACGTCCAGTGACGTGTTGTGGCCTTGGTGGGGCACTATTGGGTTCGGGGAGTTCGCGAAACCGAACCAGCGATCCCCAAAGGTACGGGCGACTGATCTTTTTGACCCGTTACACCGATACCTACATCGGTGTATCGCCGTGACGATCGCCGGTCGTCATGATAGCAGGGAATGGGTCACCCAAAATGACCTATTCTACTTGCACGACTTACTTACCCGCGGGGGGGGGGGGGGGGGGCAACTTGGCGTACAGGTTAGCCGCATATCTCGCCGTGTACGCTTTTAAGCGTACCTCTACCCACATCAGCTGTGGGGCCTTCGTCACCCGTCTGGCGAAGCATTTCTTTCGCCTCTTGTCCCCTCAGGTGGCAAGTGGTATGACTCTGACACTCCAGCTTGACAGGGTTGGGAGAGACATAGCCCAATCGATGGGTTTGGCTCGCGAGGGAGAGGGAGGGTGGCTAGTTTGGGCGTATGGTGTGGGTGAGGGACCCCGTGGAGAGGGAGGCGAGGGGGAGGGAGGCGATGGAGAGGGAGGCGATGGCGAGGGCGAGGGAGAGGGTGTCGAGGGCGAGGGAGAGGGATAGGGATAGGGAGGCGATCATAGTAAATATGTAAAATCATGCACATTAGGTGTTTGTTAAAATGCCTAAATGAGAACTAAGCGTTGATAATGTGCCTAATTGAGTCTTGTGAACTTGATAGTGCAATCATATGTGTTAATTGGTGATTTGACTTTTAATGGTCAAACCGACCATTAATAAGATCGAATGATAATTGTGATAGAAAATATGTAAGATGGAATTGTCATAATTAATGATGACTAATATAACCGTCTTACGAATTATGATGATAGTTTGACGCTTGACAAGCTAGGTGGAGGCTTGGAAAGGAAGCGGGTCAAACGAAGCAAGAATGGCGGAAAAGCATAATTCGGATGCAAGGTAAGTATAACTTACACTAGTCTTAAATTGGGGAATGTTTTTCTTATCATATAAATTATGAATGAGGTGTCTAAACAATTGAAATATGATGTTCCGTCGTGTAATCGAACGGAACAAGAAAATCAAAGATAAATGGTCAATTCGGCCAAACGGGTCAAAAGGTGTAGATAACACCTTTTGACTATATAGACTAATGATTCTTTTGTCGAGTCATATGCTTACAGGAATAGATATCCAATGGATATTCGCACCGTTCTTAATTAGCGAATATAAAGCAAGGTATTAAGATCGGGTCTATTTGTTGACCCGAGTCAGGTACGCTTATTTATGATGTATGTAAAAATACTAATTTGGTCGAATAATTGGTGATAGCCCTTCATTGTAAAAGAAGGACCAAAATCGACCAAAATGCCCTTGTAGGCTAAATTGAACAAACAACCTTTAAAGGTTGTTTGGAAACGAGTTTTGCGATAAGATAAATACTTAGAATAAGTATAGAAGTTGAAGGAGGTATTGTTTTTAGTCAAACGGCACTATTGAGTTTTGCCGTAAAACATTGATTTTAGAGGTAAAATTTGGGTTATATAAGATCACCATAATAAACTCACCTTAAATGCAGTTGAGGTGGGGTATTATAGGGTAAGAAATGTGGTGATGGAATACTAGAAGAAATCGAAAGCGTTTTTAGGCTTGAAAATGCTTAAATACCCTTAACGGGTCAAAATAAACATCCGAGTAAAAATGGGTTTAATTTGAGTAATTAAACCGGCGATTAAAATCTAATATGATAGGCAACATTAAGTCGAAGAAGTATATGTGATATAAGGACCAAATAAACATGTTTGATGGTGAAATCACAAACGGGTCAAAATTGGCAAAAAGGGGAAATAAGCCGAAGACTTAGAAGTCTTAAAATTTGTTAAGTCGAATGTCGGATTTTAACCTCATAAGATGGAGGATTAAATTACGGACGCGTAGGAAAAGGAATCGGGTAAAACGGATCAATAACGAAGAAGTTATGACCGTTTCCGTAAAAACTGGCATAGCTGAACTAAGCTGCAGACCTGCTGACGCAGGGGCCACCGTAAATTACGATGTCCACCGTAATTTACGGTGGAGTTGAAAAATGCTACGGTGGATCCCTCCTGGTTTACGGTAGGGGCCTGTACTACCAGTGGCCACCGTAAATTACGGTGCCACCGTAATTTACGGTGGAGGTCAGGTTGAAAACTTTGTTTTGTTATCAATTGTTTCTCGAACTCGTTTAGACGCGTTTTAAAGTCCTGTATGACTAAAGCATTTCATGTTATGAAATGTAGGTAGATTTTGGATGCCGGAAGACGATCAAGCATCATCGAAGAACCGAACACTATAAAGATTCACGCTTCCGCACATTGTAAATCGATATTTTTAAACGACGAATTTTGTCACATTAGGCGGTGTACTTGGAAATTGTGAAAGTTTTAATTAACTCGTATTTTCTAAGGATACTTAACACTAAATACATGTCTGTATTCGTAATTTATACGAAAACCTTTAAAATAATAACTAGAATGTTACAGCAGTGAGAGGGGATTTAGTTGCAGTGAGAGGGGATGTACAGTGGATGGTCGAGGCGATTCTGGCTATGCATTCTGGCGCGTCCCTACCTCCACGAGCTGGCGCTGCACCACCACCACCACCACCGCCGTAGCTGCTTATTGTATTTTTTTTTCTTATTTTACGTTTGAAACATTGTAAAACTTTATATTTTTGTTTGTTTTAGATGTAAACATTCTAAATATTAATCTTATGTTTAGATGTTATGTTGTTTGTTTGATAATTGTTGTCGAAGTTTATCATAATCATATCACATATTTATCGTTTTACAAAGTGGAAACTTATTAGACATTATAAATACGTTTAACTACAAACTCATAACATAATCCGATATATACAATACTTTTTTAAAATTTACAAAACTTATTAAACGGCTCCCGATTGCAACAAAAATTTAACTTTACTATACATACATATTTATCGTTTTACAAAGTGGAAAGTTATTAAAAAAAAATAAATGGCCCTAATAAATACGTTTAACTACAAACTCGTAACATAATCCGATATATACAACACTATTTTAAAATTTACAAAACTTATTAAACGGTTTCCCGATTGCAACAAAAAATTAACTTTTCTATACATATTTATCGTTTTATAAAGTGGAAACTTATGAAACATAATAAATACGTTTAACTACAAACTCGTAACATAATCCAATATATACAACACTATTTTAAAATTTACAAAATTTATTAAACGGTTTCCCGATTGCAACAAAAAATTAACTTTTCTATACGGGCTATACGGGCCGTATAACATTATACGGCCCGTATACAGATTTCATAACTAAAAACCCTTATCAACCCTTCGAATCAAAATTATGCACATATGTATACGGCCCGTATATAACTATACGTCCCGTATACATATAAAAACAAAAAGAACATTCCACCGCATTAAATTCTGCGCATAAACATTCTATACGACCCGTATAGAATGTATACGACCCGTAAACAAATAGGAATGTGAAAATAAGATTATATGAGTGTGGAAATATAAAAAACCCTTATTTTTAACTGCAAAGTTACTTAATCCTCAACTCTCAAACTCAAAAGTGCTCAATGTTTCTTTATTGCATTAACATAGAACTTGAAATTAGGCTCGGAATTCAATTTGATGATATATGGCAAGGAATCTGAATATCAAATTTAACATGTTTAGTTTATAGAATTCATCGTAATTGTAATTTAAAATTAAATAACAAATTCTTTACCTTTTTTTCAACGGCTGATTTTATTAAACAGAAACACAATAAAACATACAAATATTTACAAGCTTATACAAAATTAAACGCAAGCCAATTTACCCATTCTATAGAAAATAATTTTGCTCTATTTTTCACCCAAAGGTAACTCGATGCTTTGATATCCGCCATAAGCCTTGCTATATCGATTCTTTTACTGGAGAAGACAACTTCATTTCGAAGTTTCCAAATACCCCAACATGCTATTACCATAATAGCATGAATGATCATTTTCTTCGCGTCTGATCCGGGCATCCCTTTGTGCAAATCAAGTATGTCCCTGACTGTGAACGCATAAATGGGTGGAACTGTTAACCAATATGATACCATCTGCCAAGCTATAGGGCACACAAAGCATGATGTGAACAAATGCCCAGCAGTTTCGTTAGCTACGCCGCAAAGAGGGCATAGAGTGGAAGGTAAAGATATGTGTCTTTTCTCCGAAGCGCATCTGGTTGGTAGTCGATCTAGTTCATTCTCCAGCCAAAGATGTTAATTTTTCGCGGTATCCATCTATTCCATCAAAGATAGCATCCGAAGGACCCGTATTAATATCTGTATTAATATCTGAAATAATTTTCCGTACTGATTTAACGGTGAAGTTCCCTAAGTCTTCGGCTTGCCACGTCCATTTATCTTCTTGATTCGTGATAGAGATTTGATCCAAAATAGCAACAATCCTATTCAGCTCCATTAATTCTATATTTGATGAAGGTGCTCGATACCATTGCCACTTAATTCTATCGACTGGACCTGGTGTTCTCAGTCTATTTTTAACCAAGCATCCCTTGTATTTCTCTAAAGAGAATAAAGCTGAAAAAAGATAGTGAAGTGATAAATTTAAAGCCCAAGTATCCGTCCAAAATTGCACATCTTTCCCATTGTCTACCGAGCCTTTCATGAGCCGATTTAGATAGATGTTATCCTTCTTGACTGCTTCCTCCTTCCTTACAATATTGTTCCAAACACACGATAAACCTTTTTTAAGGTAAAAAGTTACCATGTTTTGGATCAAAATTTATACTTGATATAACTTTTCTCCATAGTCTTCCTGCCTCTGTCTTGTATCTCCATGCCCATTTTGGCAATAATCCGTTCATATCTTTTAAAGATCCCAAATCCAAATCCCCCCTTGCAATTGGTTAAGTTACTTTTTCCCACCTAACCCAGTGCATTTTGTTAATTACATCCGGCCCACCCCATAAAAAGTCTCTTCTTAGTTTCTCAAGTTTGTTTAAAACGGTATTCGATGCTTGAAACAAGGAGAAGTAGTATGAAGGAAGTGAGTCTAGAACCGATTTAATGAGAGTTGTCATTCCCCCAATTGATAAAGTTGATGCTTTCCGTAAGGATAATCTTGAAGAAAAAGTATCAATTACTGGGGTCCAACTATTTACCAAGTTCATGTTTGCACCTACTTTAAGGCCAAGGTAAATAAAGGGAAGTACCCCGGGATTATAGTTTAGAAGATTAGCCAATTCTAAATTTTCCTCTGTAGAGATTCCAACCCCAAAAAGTGATGATTTTTGTAATTTTATTTTTAGGCCCGAAACAAGTAAAAGCATATCATTAATCATCCGATGTTAAGAACAAATGAAATTAAGAATTGTAATAACTTCTAAAATTAAGTAAATAACTCAAAAATTCTACTTACTCACCACCACGCCGGTTAGTCGTCACCACCCCTACCACTGAACGTCTTCGTCATAATACCATCGAGAGAAAGTGGTAGCCACAAAGCCGTCGCCCACCAACACCACCATGCGTCGCCTATGCCAACACAATTAAATATAAACAATTCAGTAACACCAATGACATAACAAGTTTAACACGATTATTGACCGACTCACTAAACACAGTTAAGAAATAATGAAACACAATTAACATGATATAATATAAGTTATTATAATTAAATTCCATTTTATCTATTTATTTATTTATAAATTACGTTGTTTTGATAAAATAGCCATATGTGTAGTGTGAACCTAAGTTAGCATGGTAAGTTAAGCGTTTTATGCAAGTTATAAGACCATGTGTAGTGGAAGACACAAATAGTGGCATCACCATTGGGCGTTTTGCGTCATGTGGCAGTCCAGTCAGCAATGGGACATTATGGGACGTTTTTCTAAAATGAGTGTAGTGGGGATGTGGGCATTGTGTGGCATTATATTAAAAGAGGTGTAATAGAATTAAATAAAAAGCACCATCAAAAAATGATATTGGCCAAACAAAAAGAAGAATAACGGTCATTGGTCAAAGAATTAGAACAAAGGCGTGGAGAAAAGAACGCCAAAAGCTTTTTTTTTTTTTTTAAAAAACGCCCACGGGGGCGGTCTAGGGGCGTTTTTTTTGGGAAAAAATGCCAAAAACCACACTACGGGTGGTCTAAATGGGTTGAATCCGTCTAAACACATTTGTAATCTTATTGTTGAGATATTGACCCATTTATCACCAAACTCCTTTACCCCAAACCCTAGCCCGTTTAATATCAAGTCAAGTCGTACGTTACGTGTGTTAACGGGTAGTACATAGATTGTGATGCTTACTTTCAACTGCCATGTGCGAGTCACCCCAAATTAATTATCCAATATCAACTATGGTCAATTACATTCATATTCATATGTTCAACACAATCACACCCATAAATCAGTATGACGAATAACCACAAACAAATTTAACACCCAATGCAACAATATAAAAAATAACCCAACACAAAGTGTACCAAATTTGGCAATGGAACCCACTTATCTGCCATCAAAATGAATTCTACATTAGACACGGGAGAAGTAGTGTATCCTATATGGCGGCAATCGTGACGAAAAAAGGGATCAGGAGCTGGCTTTTAAGGACAGTGAATCTCGAAGAGTAACTCCTTGAAGGGGCGGCTCGTGGTGGTTGTTGTTTAGGAGCTAGATATACTGGTGGTGGTGGTAAAGGTGCGAGATGTGCGGGTTGTGGTAAGGGAGCGGGTTGTGGTATAGGAGTGAGATGTACTTGCAATCTCATGCCACCATGGCAAGACCTTTTGCTACTAATGAAGTAGCGGTCATGGGTGACATTGAGTGTCACTACGTCTCTTCCGGATCCTGTCGTGTAATTGTGAACCGGATGCTTGGCATTGCAGGTTTCATAGTTGGTCTTATTCACTTCAATTACATCGTCCTGGTTTCTGTCGTACACGAAAACTGCAAGTATGATTAAGACCAAAATAAATTATCTAACTTGAAAATTAGTACAATGCAAAAACAAAGGTTTCTAGTTCTACATAGTACGTGTTGCATATTCTGTTTAACATATATGAGGCACCAATAACAACATGATCATTCATATTTTTTTGGCTTTCATTTAACAAACAAAAGACCAAAAGCAAAGAGTATATGTATGGCAAATTTATTTTAGTTATTAAATATTTATTATTTAAAATAAAAATTATTTTATTTATATAAATACTAGATTCGTTTATATTATAAGCTTAGCCAAGCTCGGTAATTTAATTTCGACCATCTTTATTTCCCTATCACCATTTCAAAGATGTTGAAAATTTTCTACATTTGAAATTACTACAGATCTTAGATAGATACTTACATAGCCAGTTGCCGAGGTAGAATGTTTGGTATTCGGCCCAAAGAGTGTAGTTAACGTCGGAAGTCCAGCCCATGTTTCCTCCGACAATGAACCGCTTGGCGGAAACTTCTGGTAACATCATGACTAATGTGGCGCAGAATGCCGAAGCCACCGCAGTGGCCCGTTTACTACCGCCGTTGTTCCGCCCCACTGGATTGGAGTGTGATGTCAAATTTGGAGCCATGCTCTCGGCTTCATTTTATAACACCAAAGTCAACCGATTAAAATGAATAAAATTGTTTTATGTTCAATTTGTATTATTGTTTACTATTTTGTTATAACGTTGACTCCTTCGTATAGTTTTGTTTAATCTCACGTCTCACCACACATCTTTAACTTTCTCTGCTATTTTTTATTCATGAACGTTAAACCTAAATATACAAACAAAATACGCACTCTAATGAAACATGCGGCATTACTTCTTAAATGATTACAATAATCAAGTAAAATGCAGATGGTGGATTGGTGGGCCTATATGCATGCTCTCTTAAATGGGTCTTGCACTTTATGTACGGTCCTGGATTTTTTAGTCCACTAGTCATTGAATCGATTTTCCTAACAGTGGCCTTTGGCCCAGTTCTGCTCGTTGGGTCTGCCATGGGCTGATGGTATTGGGTCATCTGATCCATAATCGTATCAATTTGAAAACAAGTAATCTCTAAATAATAACTAATAAGGTAAACTACAATTTCCATGTCTGTGGTTTACTACCAATGGCACATACAATCCGTGAGTGCAAAAACTGGACAATCAAGTCCTTGTGGTTGTCAATTTGGATCAATAACATCCCTACTATTTAATAGACGTTTGAGTTTATGTGATAAGACTAAAATACCCAAGAACTTTATTTACCACATTAATCTCTGCCAATGTTTTTAAGACCGGACCGGACATCAAACCGGTCGTCTGAATGGTCCACTGGTCGAACCGGTCGAACCGGATAATGTATAAATAATATAAAATATATGTTAGAGTTCAAACAAAATATGAAAATATTTGTGTTTTATAAAATTAAAGTGTTTAAAATAGTATCGTAATTATAATATTTAATTTATTGAATATATATTCCTGTAAGATAAAAAGTTTAAAGCATTTACTACTAAGCTAGGATTTATAAAATATAAAAATGTAAAATACAAAAATCATAAAAGACACCTGTAACACTGCATTTATGTTTTCAAAGTATTAAATTCAATTTCAATAAACATTTCAAATCACTAGTTCTCTTTTAGGTTTCTTTCTTTTTTTTTCTTCCGTCGTTCAGCTCTACTAATAATGAAAATGAACAACCCTCAATCACACTGAGGTAAATAAAGATCTGAGTTCTCGTTCATTACCTTTTTCTCTTCGTTTCTCATGGTTCGGATCCGTCTTCTCTTATCAAGATTTGATTTTCAGATCCGGCCAACCTCTTTCCAGTCAAAGTAGGAAAAAAATAAAGAACTGGTCTAACCCGTTTCCGTTTCTCCGCCTGAACCGCCGGCCACCAGCCAAACCGGCCGGCCCACTGCAGATCCTATCCAACATTGCGAACCGGACCGGAAGTACCTCCGGTCACCGGTCAGACCGGACGGACCGGCCGGTCAGGTCCGGGTTTAAAAACATTGATCTCTGCTGTTATAATTCATATATTCCCTCCAAATTCAAACCTCTTTCCTAATCAAGTAATTAACAACCAAAATCCAGTAATTCACCACCAAAATCTGGTTACTAAGAGCATTCACATCCAACCCACCATATTTTCACCCTAAATTACACTAAAAAACACTACATTTTCTCTCTCCTTTTTAATTAAATAATATTTTTATACCTTTATCATTGCCTTTTCTCTCTCCTCCACTCACAACCACTTTCAAAATATATTAAAAAATTATAGGAGGTAAACAGTGTCCCCCCAAATATACAGATGAACAGTAACATTTTCTCTCTCCTCCACTCACAACCACTTTTTATACTCTTTATATTTTAAAAACACCACACACATATTTTGATGCCATGGATGTGAATGCTCTAACAAGTACAATAACAGATTAAAGCCAAATAAAAGTAACAACCAGAATCATTTTACAATTTGAAATTGAAACATGAGTTTAAATTACAAAGAAGAATCAAGCGAGTCACACTATATACAATAATTTAAATTACAATGCGATCATACTATAGTTTCTTATGAAAGTTTGTCACATTTGCGTTCCACTAATCTTAGTTTTCGAATGGTATGAGTTAGTAGTTACTAATAAGTAATAACATATATATATATCTATTGTAATGTCTATCATAACTTTGGTAGAATAAATAACATACACATATTCCTTGCTTTGTAAAATTTGTTCCTAACATTAAAATTGGTGACTACTAATAGCTTATTAGATATACATGCTTAGTTAAAGTTTGTTCTTAACATTTAATTGGTGACTAATAATGTTGACATCTCTAGCCATGACATGCTAAGACTATTATGAATTCATGTGTCTTCCACTTCCATTGAGGAAATTATGAATGTACCTCCACCCCTAGTGATAATGATCAATGAAGACCATGGGATGATTCTCTCCATTCCATCATGTATTGAAATTTTGCAATATAGCCGGCTTGATTTATGCGTGTAATATTTTATTAACATGTATATTTTATTTGAAAAGAAAAAATTATATGGGGTAGACTAAATGCACCCTCTCTTTTTACTTTCCACACCCTCTTTTCAAAAATATCATCTTTAAACTTTCCAATTCCACCTCCTTTAAAAATCTTTTTTTTATAAAGTTCTCAAAATGATACTTAACCATTTAGAAAGTCAATCTAAAGATGTATATTTGGATCATACTTCAAACATAACTGAGTAATCAAAATTTAACCAAATGTTGAAACTTGTGGTAACTAATGGAAACTACAAGTGGTGTAATTGAATCGATCTTGAGAATGTTACTTTTTCACAAGGTGGAGCTAGAACACCGCACAACTGCCCCAATATGAGGTTGTGAGTTGGTTCCCATGTTGTGATCTAGCTCCAAGATGGTGGAAGGAAGGAGAAGGAAGTTGACGAATTTCTTGGGAAGCATGGGGTCACAAGCTAGAGCACTGTAATAAATGGTATGGGCTCGTTTGGGTTGAAATAGATTAAGATGAGGTGACAGAGTATAATTGGGTGATGGTATGAGTTCACAAGATGGAGCTAGAACACAACCCTTACAATATATCATTATAAAGAATTATGTGTTCTACTTTAAAAATATGGAAATCTAGCCCGTAGGATACATTTTGGGCAATATTTTTGGTATCCACATTCACAACAATTGTAAAAATCTAGTTTAAGCCAAGTGTAATTTCACTTTATGCAATAGATCAAAATCACATTTTATTCCTCGGCAAAAGACTAATGGCAACGACTATAGTGTTTTTGTTTGCCTATTTATGCAACTTATTACTGAGCACAAATCCTCTTCATTAATCATTCGAATCAGACTTGAAAATTTTAAAATTTAAACTGAACTTAATTCAAATCCTCTATATGCGAGGGAGAAGAAAAAGACAAGAATCCTAAGGCTCTGATACCATAAAACGATAAAAACACATTGAAATATAGTGTGTTATCAATTAAACTTATTAAGTAGTTAACAATTATATAATTGAAATGAGAATAAAGATAATCTAATCAAATAGTATAAACCAACCCCGGTGTGATAATGATATATCAATAACATTGAATAAAAAGATCATAAAAGTGAGGTGTTTATGTGTGGCCTATACTCTTTATGTGCTGTACGAGTCATGTGGAGGGTAGAGTACTAGAGTAGGTGGCGAAGGGATGGTGCATGGAGGTGGGCTCTCGAATTGTGTGGGCCTGTGGGGCGGAGGTATAATGGAACAACCATGTTTTCTTGTTAACCATTCAGATTCAGTATAATCCTTAACCACTCAGAGACAAATGTCTGAACATCAATTGGGACATTTGGAAGTCCTCTGTAGGTTTTGTTTTGCCGGCAACCTGCTGCTAGTTTCTTGCTGGCAGGTTCGTCTTCAGGTGACGATAGTGCAACCATAGATTGTTTTTTACCCAAGTAAATCTCATACCCTATTATTCTACTTTTATACATTTTTGTTTACAACCGGATTTAAACGCTCAACCTCATGAAAATAAAGACGCATTTGAAATAGTTTCTCTCACAAAGGGGTACAGCTAGTAAAGAGAGAAGAGAGTTCATTTAGATGAAGCCTCATTTTATTCTTTGATTCTGCTACACTTAAATCCAATCACTCCTAATCTCCAGCCAGGGTCAAAGAGACCACATGTGTATGATGACAAGACCCACAACCACTACCATGTGCAAAGGATAAATCATGGCTTAATCCGCCAGTCACGCAATAGATTGAATAAATTAATAATCGAATATATAAAATCAATGTTCAATTACATCGTCTACCCAACACAATCATACCCATAAATAAAATTTTGGTCAAACTATGATGAAGAACAAAAAACAAATTCAACACCCAATGAAAAAAGATCAAAAAACCCAATACAACAAGCACCAATGTACCACACCTATCTGCCATCAAAATGAACTTTGCATCAAACACGAAGAAGTAGCGAGTCCCATATTGCGGCAACAGCGAGGACAGCAGGGATCACGAGCTGGCTTCTAAGGACGGTGAATCTTGAAGAGTGACTCTTTGCAGGCGCGGATTTTGGTGGTGGTGGTAGCGGACTGAGATGTACGTGAAGTTTCATGCCACCGTAGCACGCCCCTTTGCTACTAATGAAGTAGCGGTCATGGGTGACATTGAGTGCCACTACGTCTCTTCCGGCTCCTGTTGTGTAATTGTGAATTGGATGCTCGGCATTGCAGGTTTCATAGTTGGTCTGGTTCACTTCAATTACATCGTTCTGGTTTCTGTCGTACACGAAAACTGCAAGAAAGAAAAATAATATTAAGACCGAAAAATATGGTAACCTTGACCAGTTTTTGGCTCATATATGGTAAATGCAATGAGAATTTTAGATCTGATTAAATTAATCTGAGAACAGAATTATATAAACTTTTATTCTGAACCGCCAACGAATCCTCCAAATCCAAATTTGGCTACTTGTGAAATTCACCGCATCGGGATACACTCGCCTCCGAATACATTTTTACCATCAATAACATCATTTCCAATTGATTTCAGTTTGGAAAATATTAGGTCAGCTGAATAACAAAGATACTATTCATTGCTTAGCTGTACAAATGCACAATCAAAAAGCAATAACCGATTATGAACGCATAGGGAATCAAATCAATTTATCTATTCATAATAGAATCAGGTATGCAGTATTGCAGTATTTACCACTATTCAAACCACAGAGGTTTAAAGGGTCAATAAACAATAATAAATTTAAATTAGCACAAACAAATATTAAAAAAAAAAAAAAAACGCATCTCTACCCAAAGATCTAGTACAGTAACTAGGTTCAAAACCAGTGAAACAGAGACATACCCAAGAGATCTACATCCATAAACAGAACAACTAGATAGCGAAAACAGTAGATCTGAGAAGAATACTTACAAAGCCAGTCACCGAAGTAGAATGTTTGGTTTCCGGCCCAAAGAGTGTAGTTAACATTGGAAGTCCAGCCCATATTTCCTCCGACGATGAACCTTTTGGCGGAAACTTCCGGTAGCAAAATGACTAATGTGGCGCAGAATGCCAAAGCCACCACCATGGCCCACCTGCTGCCGCCGTTGCTCCGCCCCATTGTGGATTCTGTCGGGTGTTTTAAGTTACGAGGTTTTTCTAGAAATGTTGAGAAGTGGTGTGGGCTTTGTCTTATAAACTGGAACGGAGCGTCGCACGATTAAATTATTATATAATATATAATTTAGTCGGTTCTACGCGTTTTCCATTTTTATATATTCTTTTTTATTATGGAGTGCAATACCAAAAGGAATAAAAAAATACGTATACTCTAAAGTCTCACCGAACACGATTACTTACGAGCTGTAATTGAATCCAGCATGGCCCATAATTGAATCCAAATGTCGAAAACGAGTAAAGAAATTCAGTCCCTAAATAAATATTTTTTTTAAAAGTGTATAAAAGAGGAAAAAAGAAATAAAAAATATAAATATATACAAAATTTTATTTCTTTTTTAATTTCAGGCCCTCATGGAAAGAGAGCCCTAAGCGGTCACCCACCCTGCCCCTCCTACCAGCCGACCATGGAATCCAGTACGTTTGTGTGATTAAAACGTGTTATGTAGAGTATTGTGGTGAGACCATATATAAAAAGAACAACCGCGTAGGTAGGGGTCAAGACCGTACGAGTGTTTCTCCTCTCAATGGCCAGCTTTATAATTGATTTTTTAGTTCACCTCGTTAATTATTTTTAGATTTGATATTTGATTATTGAAAGCGTGGCGGGGTTTTTTTTTTTTTTTTTTTTTGAACGGTAATTTTTTTTTATTCTCTGATGTCTGTGGGACTTGAACCCAGACCTCCCATCTTAAGGTGTTTAAAGGCTTTGCTTTTGCCAATGGACCACCACCATTGAAAGCGTGGCGGTTTTTTTTTTCTTGAACGGCAGAATTTTATTAGAAAAACCCAAACTAGCAAGATGCTAGCAAAAAACAAAAACAAAACAGATTACAAAAGATTGAAATTACATCAATTTGACCGTTCTAGCGCATGCATCTTCGTTCTATGTTTGATCCAGAGAAAACTTTTAGTTTTTATATCCGCCAATAATATTGAGATGTACACTCTTTTACCAGGCGTGGAGGTTGAGATGGCTTCCAAACTAAGCTTGCGTGGCTGCATTTTTTAAGTGATACAACAAAATATGGGTTTCATTGATTATTATAAAACAAAGCCTATAATTGTTTAAATCTTGTACACATGTGATGACATGATTTGCCAGATCATTCATTATCCAGATCATTATCATTTATAGTTATTATTATTACATTAATTAATAATAGATCAATAATACAATTACTACTACTACTACTACTACTTCAACTTTGTATCCTTACATTTGTTTATCATAACAACCTATTTATTTCCTTAGAAAGAATCTTTGTTTTCTCCTTGATTAAATCTGATCAGACTTTTTAGGTGAAAACACAGGTTATAAAATACATTGCATTTTTACACGCCTAGAAATACTTGCAAGCTAGTCGGCCATATGGATTGATAGCACCATGGATAGATGTCGTTGTATTCAATCAAGCCTTCTCAACAAGTACTCAACCTCCACCTCTTTCGTCAATGGCATGATCCACCCCTCATAAAGATCAACAACCAAACTTGGCTTTATTTTATAAACCGGCTCAGTAGCGTCTTCCCCAGACCCCACAGTCACTACCTGTCCGAAAATCTTGGTTTTTTTTTCCACTCTCTTCTTTACCATCTCTTCCACAGCCGGGTAGGTCAACAGGTCCATCAGTTTTTTCCGATCCTGCATGTGTAATTACCATTATAACCCTCAAGAAACTGCATCAGTAGGGACTTTCGAAACCTTTTAAGCTTGTATTTACAAATGAATAGAACATATTACTTAAGAGTTTGTTGTGATATGTGATTTTATTAGGTTTCATTTGTACTAAAGCTTTTTCGTATTTCCTATACATAATTTATTAACAATACCTGACGGGGTTTTCATCATTCTATAATTAACACATAGAAATTCTTACCTGTGTTTGAATGGCAGCTTCATAATCAGCTGGTGAAGCCCGGAATTTGGATTCAGCAACAAACTTACCATAGTGAATTCTTTTAGAAAGGGCCTGCAAATAGCATATAAACATAAAAGATTGTTCTTACAAGACTAATGCATAAGTAGAAACGCGTACCTGCAAGCATGTGTAGTCACACGTTGCTGCTGATCCACAATTACCATCGTTTCCTTCTTTGACTAGCCGAGGGAGAAGATCTTTGAAGTATGTATCCCATATCTTGCGGTTAATATTGATATTATCAGCACAAGGATGCAACACCTATATGCATATCAAGAAAAAAAAAACTGATTTGTATTGTTGCTAAAAGATTGGCTTGGAAACTAATATAAAACCAATTGGGTAACCCTCATTACTTGCGGGTACTGCAAATTTGGCAACATAGGCTCCGGTAATTCATTTGGGAAAAACGGATGCTCGTCGGGGATCTTGTATCGTCCTACCTGTTTAACAAAATGGTTGTTATATTTGTGCTGACATTATTTTTTTTTTTATAATGACTATTAAAGTGAGGTTTGAATGACCTTAGCATGGATTTTTTCGGTTTCTTTGACCATGAACTCGACCAAAGTACCCTGGAAGCCGTCCATGGAGAAAGCATTGGGGTCATATGTGTCATTGTTGAAACAATACTGAGCTCTTTCCAGAAGACTATATATAATTGTATCTTCTTGACAAATCAAAGAACTTCTTATAGCGTCGAGAGTATAGATCTCACTTGCGTTCTCTGATCTAAAACGAAAGAGATTCATGGTAAGTTTGGGCCAAAATTTGTTTTTGATGAGTTGTTATTATCATATGTAATCATGTCACAAACCATTGAAATGTATTATTTTTGGAGGTCACATGAAGTAGAAAATCAAAGGTTAACATTACACAGTGAGATATGAGACAAGAATTCAACCCATTTATATAAATACAGACCAAAGGGTGTGTAGCCTAGTGGTTGGTATCTAGAGATGCAAAAAAAGCCGATTTTTGAACCAAAACCAAAACCAAAACCAGAACCGGGACCGAATCGAAACTGAAACCAGCATACATAAAAACCGGTACAACCCATAGGGTTTTGATGAAACAATGGTTAACCGGGCAGGGTTAACACACTGGTCTCGTCAAGAAGGGTTAATCCCTTCCTCTCGAGGATCGCTGGCTGGATCACCGGTGGTTGATCTCCTGCACAAGGAAACAAGCCGTGACTCGTAACAAGGAGGATGGGGTGGGGGGTGCTCCTTGTTACCACTCTCCGGCGTGAGAATCAGTAGTTTGCTTGGGAAGCAAAGTAAGATAGTAGTAGTAGTGAGAGAGTTGTGAAGAGATACCTCAAACCTGGTTTGGGGTTGGTATTTATAGCCGAGGAGTGAAGGAGGATGATGATGGATGGACTGACGACGTGCTGCACCTTTTCAGGTGTGTCAGGCTTGTCGGTTATGGAGGTTACGCCACGTCAGTCCATTGCTTACGTAGCTCTGACAGGTAACTGCCATTGGTGCCACTTGCACTGTGGTGTCAGTACTACTTGCTTGAGTGCATAGGATGCGGTGCAAGCCGCATCGCTACGTGCGGTAACATCTGAAGCTACCGCGTCTCCTACTTGTGATCAAGGAATACGCGAGATGCGGTGCTAGCCGCATCGTCGTCTTGCCTGCATCCCTTGTCGTGACGAAAATGCCCGTATGGTGCGGTGTCAGCCGCACCGCTACGTTCATCTTCTTCTATGCCTAAGGTAAGGCTTTCCTGTATTGATAGAAGTGTTCACTGGATGCGGTGCGATGCCGCATCGCTGTGAATACTTCCGTTTTCATACACCAGATGTGATGCTATGTCGCATCACTCTACCGTTCTCATGTTCCGTGTAAGTCCTCCTTTGTTACTAGATAGATTGGATTCAACCCTTGTGCCGACGCGTTCTCGCATGGGCACAAGTAGGTTGTTAGCTAGTGGGGGTTTTGATAAGGGTAATGGTCACTCGCGGTCGATGCTGGCGCGAGATCTGAGACCATACCCCTTCAGGTTTCTAACCGGTTTATAATCATCTCCTTTGAAACCAGTTAAACCCGAACCGAACCGGTAAAAACCTAGTCAAAACTGCTGAAAACCAGTCAACAAATCGACAAAACCCCAACCGGTTTGAAAGTCAACCTTGTTTTGTTGACCAACCTGAACAGGCTTAGGGTTTGAACCTGATTTATGCCGGTATCAAGGTGTGTAGTAAATGTGTTACTCCTCCTAGATGGGTGAGGGTTCGTGATTAAGAAATAGATTTAGAGGGTGTAAAAGAAAGAATTTACATAAATACAGGCTGTTAGGCTATACGGTATGGGGGTCGGCCCCGGCCCGTCGCGGGTCGGCGACGGTCCAAACACCGTGCCGCCCCCATACGTCGCCGTCCTCAGCGTCCCTTTTCGGACGTTCTCGACGAAGCAAAATGTTGTGGGCCCCTCCATATGACCGTTTGAAATATTAATAAAAAAAAAAATAAAGAACGGCTAGTTTTCAAATAAACACCCATTTCAATACCATTTTTATAAATACTCACACCCTTAACCCCTATTTTCACCACTTTTCACCCACTACCACCCCATCTCTCTCACATTTTATAAACCACTCATTTCTTTTTATAAAAAGTCTTCATATTTTGCATCATTTTTTACCCGCTTCCACACCATTTCTCGCTAAAAAATTATCATGGCTTCACCCGTTTCTTCAATTTCCTCAATTTCATCAATGTCTTCATCGTCTTCGTCCGAGTGGTATTCATCATCTTCGGAAGAGGATGTTATTATGCACAACATGATTATGAACGCGGCTCAAGTGTTCATGTCGGCCGCTGAAGGGTCGTCCCAACCGCTAACCAGACGAGCAAAATATAATCGAGACCAAGAAGGTATTTTAATTTTTTTTGTATGTTTTAAAATGTATGTTTTTTTTGTATGTTTTAAAATGTATGTTTTAATTAGTTTCATTTATTTTTTGTTCTAAATTTATAGCCGGCCACGATAAACTAGTTGCTGATTATTTTGCCGACGAACCCGTGTACCCAGCCGAGATTTTTCGACGTCGTTTCCGCATGAGTCGTCAACTGTTCTTACGTATTGCATGCGACATGGCACAGTCTGATCCGTTTTTTACATTGCGAAACGATGCTAGAGGGCAAAGGGGGTTCAGCAATTTACAAAAATGTACGTCGGCCATTCGCCAACTTGCGTACGGTTACGCACCAGATGCATTAGACGAGTACATTAGGATGTCTGACAGAACCGCACGTCGTTGTTTGTACAAGTTTTGCCAATGGGTTGTCAAATTGTATAGCAAGCGATACCTGCGGAAACCGAACGCAAGCGACGTACAAAAATTATATCAGGCACACGAACAGAGACATGGTTTCCCAGGAATGCTCGGGAGCATTGATTGCATGCACTGGCAGTGGCAGAGTTGCCCGGTTGCATGGCAAGGTCAGTATACTAGGGGAGATCAGGGACATCCGACTATCATTTTAGAGGCTGTTGCGTCACAGGATCTCTGGATATGGCATGCTTTTTTTGGTCTACCCGGTTCACTCAACGACCTCAACATCATATACCAGTCCCAGATTTTTGATGATGTAGTGGCGGGTACAGGTCCAGACACAAGCTTTACGGTTTCAGGGGTGGAGTACAGGCGAGGTTACTACCTAGCCGATGGGATATACCCAACGTACTCGACAATTGTTAAAACTGTCCCGCACCCGACCGACGACAAACGGAAAAAATTTGCAAAGTTTCAGGAGGGCGCAAGAAAAGATATTGAACGGGCTTTTGGTGTTCTACAAAAAAAATGGCACATCATTTCTATTCCAGCACGTTCGCAAACACCAAGGAGGTTACGACACATTATGTACGCTTGTATCATCCTTCATAACATGATCATTGAAGACGAAGGGAGAGCGATATGCGATTACGACGAAAACGCGTCTACTGGAAATTCTGTTCCAGTTAGTGAGGAAGAACAAGATTTGAACGCCTTCGCTCTACGTAACGAGTTCACACATCACAACCTACAAGCGGACTTGGTGGAGCATATTTGGAACAACGCTGAAAACGAACCCGCCCACCACATGGAAGACGACGACTAGTAGCTTATTTTAGTATGTTAGGATATTTGTACGTTTTTTTTTTAACTTTAGGTTTTTAAGTTTATGTTTTTTTTAGTTTATTTTTTTTAAGTTTAATTTTTTTTTTATGTTTATGTAATGTTTTATAATATTAATTAAAATATTTTATTACTTTATTTGTTAAATGTTTAAAAAAAGATGGAGATTTAAAAAAAATATATATATAAAAGTGGTGGAGGATGATGACTAGGACCATCCTCCCATGCCCCCTAGTTTTGGAGGATGATCCATCCTTGGGAGGACTATGATGTGGCGCCTACGTGGCGGATCATCCTCCAAGGATGGTCCATCACCATACCATGTAGTCTTACATTTCAAGGATAATAAGTCAAACAAACATCAAACATCTTGTGAGTGATAAAACCCTAAAAAATCTATGTCAAATTTGACGATCAAAAATGCAATTTTGAAACCCCATCAAGAATGCATACTTGTATCTAATATATCATAATTTCTGTTCATAGAAGCACCAACGCTACTGCTACAGAGTAACGAGTTCATAAAAGTAAACAAATAGCACCGACGAAATAAAAAAAAACAATAATATTGCATTGAAATGAAATTGAAGAAGCAGCAGTTGATAATTTAGTACCCAAATGAAGCAGTCTTGGAAAGTCCTGAAGAATTGTTCCACATTGGAGCGATTAGTCTGCAAGATAAATGGGGATTTCAGAAGTAGGTAGGTAGCGTACCAATGAAACCAGACAAAACAAATGGTCATTAAATTATCAAAGGGTTTCTTTGTTTTTTAGCATAAAAGACTTTGTTAGTATTAATAAAAGAGTAAACTGCCATTTTGGTCCCTGTGGTTTGGTCAGTTTTGCCACTTTAGTCCAAATCTCAAACTTATTACATCCAGGGCCCTGTGGTTTGCATTTTGTTGTCATTTTGGTCCAAAAGTGAAATTTGACTAGAATTCCCAATTTCAACCCCCCTGTTTTGTCCTTATCTCCAGGGGTATTTTTGTCATTTTGGTTTTATTGTAAATGATTATTAATCCAAACACCCCCTAAACTGATTATAAATCCCAAACACCCCCTAAACTCTGATTATAAATCCCAAACACCACCTCTTTATCTTCAAACCCAAATCCCGTCACCTACACCACTATTGCAACCACCTCCTTAACCTGCAACCACCAACCACCGTAAGCCACCATCATCTCCGACCACACACCGTTATCCACCTGCAACACCAGATCTAATCAACAATTCCTCTATAATCAACAATTCCTGTATCAAAATTCCTCTCTAATCAACAATTCCTGTATCAAAATCTAACCCTAACCCACCATTATATAATTCCTGTATCAAAATCTAACCCTAACCCACCATTATATGATGGTGCCGACGGCGGCGATGTTGATGATGGATGATGATCTTGACGGCGACGGGGGTTTTGATGTTGATGATGATGATAATCTTGGAGATGATGGTGCCGACAGCGGCGATGTTGATGATGATGATCTTGACGGCGACAGGGGTTTTGATGTTGATGATGATGATGATCTTGGCGGCGACGGTGGTGTTGATGTCGATGATGATGATACGGTGAAGGAGGTGGTGGTAGGTACGGTGGTGGTCGTGATGATACGGTGGCGGGGGTGATGATACGGTGGTGGTGGTGGTGGGGTTGTTGATACGGTGGTGGTGGTGTTGATACGGTGGTGGGGGTGGTGGTGGTGGTGGTGGTGGTGTGGTGGTGGTAGTAGAGAGAGAGAGCAGAGAAAATGAGAGAGAGAGAGAGAGTGTTCTGTGGGTTATAGAGAGAGAGGAGTGAGAAAATGAGAGAGAGAGTGTTATGTGTGATATATATATATATAAAAGCATAATGACCAAAATGCCCCTGAGCTAAAGGACAAAAACCAGGGTTTTTTTTTAGAAATCTGACCTGATTTGAGTTTTGGACTAAAATGGCAACAAAATGCAAACCACAGGGCCCTGGATGTAATAAGTTTGAGATTTGGACTAAAGTGGCAAAACTGGCCAAACCACAGGGACCAAAATGGCAGTTTACTCTTAATAAAATAATGTAAAGTTGGAAGAGAGTTCAACAAAGGGAAAAGATAGGTGATACTAAATACACCCCCATAATTACTTAATACTAGGGTTGTAAATGAGGCGAGCGGCTCGCGAGCTATTTGAGAAAAAGCTTGAAACGAGCCGAGCTTTATCGAGCCCGAGCCAAGCTTGAGCCTAAAATAAAGCCTGTTTGTTTATCGAGCTCGAGCCTCGCATGTGAAGCTCGTTAGGCTCGTCGAGCCTTAGTGTTGTAAACAAGCCAAGTCGAACCGAGCTTATTTAAACTTGTTTACAAGCCGGTCTCGAACCTAAAAATAAGCTTATTTAGTAAACGAGCCCAAGCCCGAGCTTCACTTATCGAGCTCGCGAGCCTAAAAGGTCAATTATTTATATTATTTTTATTTAATATATTAATTAATAGATAATAAACGAGCCGAGCTCGAGAGCTTTGAAAACAAAGTTAAAATCGAACCGAGCTCGAGCCCGAACTCTCATAATTTAATCAAGCACGAGCTCGGGCTCAGCTCGGCTCGTTTGCACCCCTACTCAATACACCCTCTCCTCTTACATATTTACGACGGGCCCCATGTGAAACCGGTACTTTTCCTCTCACAAGGGGGTATAATTAGTAATAGAGATGGTGCATTTAAATCAAGTCAAAAGGAAAGAGGATAAGGAATAAACGATAGAAAATAAAGTTACACCTTTTCATGTGGTTGGTCATCGTCATCATACTCAGTAAATCCCATCAATAGCAAAGCAGAGGTATGGTCTGGGGAGGGTAAGATGTAGACAGCCTACCTCTACCCCGTAGGAATAGAGAGGCTGCTTCCAATGAGGGCATGTTTGGCTAAGCTTTTTGAAACAATTTATTGACTTATTGGCTTTTTGGAAAAATCAGTATGGAGTAACTTATTGACTTATTGGTTTTTTCCCCTCACATACACACTCATTGTCAAATATCATTTTGGAGCTTATGACTTTTTAAAAAGCCAATAAGTCAATAAGTTATTTCAAAAAGCTTAGCCAAACATGCCCTAAGACTCTCGGCTCGATAGTAGTTTTGCATTAAGCCTTGGACATAAGGCACATAACACTCAGCAATCGGGACAAAGACCAATTAATGCATATACCCGTCCACAGCTTTTAATATTATTTTCATGAAACTAGTAAAATTGGTGTAACTACAAAACCCAAAATGAATGGAACCAGGTCATCAATAAGCCCATTAGTTGGTTGTGGCCCATGCCTTTGTTGTGTTGTCATTTGGGGTGCGGTTGAGATTGAGAAGACAACAGGGTGTCACTAATAACGGGTGTTAATAGTTTAGTTTGGTTTGGTTCGGTTTTTAAGGTAAAATCAAAACCTAATCAAAACGTTTGGTTTTTGGTTTTTGAAAATTGTTAGGTTTTGGCTTTTCGGTTTCGGTTTTATCAACGATTTGGTTCGTTTTTGGAACAAAATTACGTAAAATTCAAAAATAAAAAGTCTTATTCAAAATTAATAATCTTTCTTAGATGTTTAAATTTAAGTTATATATTTAACCTTTTAAGTAATATTGTTCATATAAACCTAACATTCTAATCTATTTTTGTTTTTCTTCAAAGATTTTATTAAGATATTTGCTTTTATAATACTTTGAAGATCATTTAATTTTTATATAATTTTTTTGTTATTTCTTATAGGCAATAGATAAATCATTTTAATATTAAATAAACATTTTAATATTTTTTTGTAGAAGGGGTGCCCTAGGGTACTACTCTAGGGCCACCCAATGATACAATGTCATGTCATTTTTATACCAAAGTACCCTAGAAGTCTAGAAGCACGAAAACACTGGTGGCACCTGCCCACAAGTACTCTAGAATCATGGACTTTACCCTTTTATTCCACCCAGTAATCACACACCATAAACACTCCAACATCACGGCAAAATGTTCAATTCTTCAGCGCCAAATGTTTACCTCAAATCCCAAGCCTAAAGGCAAGCCGCGTGGGTGGCGGCGGTATCCGTATCGCCTAGCGGCAATTAAGCTGCATATGATTCCAACTCGTTCTAACACCGGGTTATATCATGTGCGGTTGTAAGGAATACATTAATTATGTTAGTTTGAAATATTGACAAACACTATATTGGATAGCATCTTTTATTTTCGTTTATTATTATTGATTGTTATCCTCTCCATATTTAGAGGTCGTATTTACAGAATGTTTGTTTTGACATTCCTATTTATTTTGTACCTTTAATTGAGAATGCATTAGAAAATAATCTTCTCGTCTTTCTTGTTAGTTCCATTATGGTATCAGAGCAGGTTTCACAAACCTAGCTCTTGATCTCGATTCAGAAAGATGACAGGAAACAATAACCAAACCAAAAACAAGGATGGAGAAGGTTCTGGCGGTGGGATCGCGTATGACTCACCCTATTATCTTCATCCATCAGGCAACCCCAAACAGCTTCATGTCAATGAAGTTCTCACCGACAATAACTTTGCCGATTGGAGTCAAGAGATGACAAACTTTCTGTTTGCCAAAAACAAAATAGAGTTCGTCGATGGGATGATCAAGTAACCCGAGAAATCTTCGAAGACTACATGCCGTGGATGCGTGTTGATGCTATGATAAAGGGTTGGTTGACAGCCGCCATGGAGAAGAACATACGAAACAACGTCAAATATGCAGGTACAGCGTCAGAAATATGGACAGATCTGAACGAACGTTTTGGGAAGCAGAGTGCTCCCAGGGCATATGAATTAAAACAAAAAATCGCTTCAACTCGACAAAGTGGTGCTTCCGTCTCAACCTACTTTACCCAGCTACGGTCCGTATGGGACAAAGCCCAGTCCATACATCCTTTCCCACGTTGCACCTGTGACAAGTGTGAATGTGATGTGGGCAAAAAGATAAACGAACATCTAGAAAAGGAACACCTTTATGAATTTTTGATGGGCTTATATCCTGATTTCATAGTTATTAAAACACAAATCCTAGCCACAAAACCGATTCCATCACTTGGAAATGTGTACCACATGGTGGCTGAAGACGAGAGGCAGAGAGCTATTTCGGCTAAGGGAAGAGCACCACTAGAATCCGCTGCGTTCAAGGCTGCACAAAAGCGTGAGTTTTCCTCGGGCCAAAACAAAGAAAAGGGTGGTTCAAGGCCTGTGAAAGAAAACAACGAACATTGCACCTTCTGTAATAGAGATGGGCATAAGCGAGAGGGCTGTTTCAAGCTGGTCGGGTACCCACAATGGTGGCCCGGGAAGAAAGGAGAAAAGGTGAAGGCCAAGGCCGGGTGTGTCGAGACAGAAACAAGTCCTATTCCAGGTTTGACATAAGAAGATTACCAACTTTTCTTAAAGCAGTTTTCTGGATCAGGTAAAGGCGAGGGTACAAAACCTGTTGCTAATATGGCTCATAAGGAGGACGATGAAGGTGAGTGGATTTTTGATTCGGGTTGCACCGAATATATTACTTACCTTTCAAACATCCTTGCAAACAAGGAGGCCACCCCCTTCGAGGCTCCCGTCATTATTCCTAATGGGGAGTCCATTCCGGTTAAAGGAAAAGGGGAATATACTCTTCCGGGCGGAGCAAAAGTGAAGGGCGTCCTTTATGTCCTAGATTTCAAATGCAATCTTCTTTCTGTTAGTTGCCTTAGCCGCGACCTTCAATGTTCTATTACCTTTTTCCCTGATTTTTGTATCATGCAGGGACTACAGAGGAGGAACTTGATTGGTGTGGGTAGATGCGAAGGGGGACTGTACCGAATGAAGATGGTTCAAGAAAGAAAGGCCATGGCTACCACTGTTGAGACGTGGCATAGAAGACTTGGACATGCTTCAAAGGGAAAGCTTACTAAAATGGATTTTCTCAAAAATACTGTTTTTGATTTGGGTAATTTTTGTGATTCATGTTCTAGAGCAAAACATACTAGATTGCCTTTTTCCTTCCAGTTTTATTAAAACTAGTGCTCCTTTTGATTTGGTTCATTGTGATATTGGGGGGGGGGGGAGGGGGTTATCGAGTATCTTCATATATAAGGGCCAACTACTTTCTTACAATAGTTGATGATTTTAGTAGAGCGGTGTGGACATTTCTCCTTAAATACAAAAGTGAAGCAAGCCAGTGTCTCAAAAATTTTCACAAAATGATTGGGGTGCAATTTAAGAAACAAATTAAACAGGTCAGATGTGATAACGGTGGGGAGTTCACATCAAACAACATGCAAGAGTTTTATAATGAAAAAGGAATTTTGTTAGAAACCACATGTCCCCACACTCCCCAACAAAACGGTGTTGTAGAAAGAAAGCATAGACACTTACTTGAAACCGCTCGCGCCTTAAGGTTTGGTGCAAATCTTCCTAAAAGGTTTTGGGGAGAATGCATTTTAACCGCGACATATGTGATTAATCGTCTCCCATCTAAGGCTATTAAAAATAAAACCACTTTTGAACTGTTTTGGAATGAAAAACCAGATTGTGATTTTCTAAGGGTTTTTGGGTGTCTAGCTTATTTCAAAAATACTGACACAAATGGAGACAAGTTCGAAAAAAGGGGGAAACCAGTGGTCTTTCTTGGATACCCCCTAGAACTAAGGGTTATAAAGTTCTTGACCTTGAGACCCGAAAGATAGTGATTAGTAGGGATGTGAATTTTCATGAAGAACATTTTCCTTTCAAAAATGTCGAAGGAGAAAATGACAGTGGAATCGAGGATCCAACTATAGTCCATGATTGCCACTGTTATGATGAGCCTGTTGTGACACAAACCGAAAGCCAAAGCCCAGTAATACAAGACCCCACAATAGGACCATGACCAAGGCAATAACACCGAGCCCAATAACGGCCCAAGTGGCATAAATGAAAATCACAATCCTGATGAAATGGATCACGTTATTGAGGAAGAGCAGCAAATAAATGAATCACATGAGGAAGTCGTGGCCCAAACCGAAGGCAGACCCACTCGGTCAAGAACTCAGCCTTCAAGATTTAAAGACTTCGTCGTACAGGTTCCCCCTTCGGTCAAACACCCAGCTTCAACTTCCAATCAAGTTACCTCCACGGTACATTACCCAATCTCTAATTTTGTCTCTTATGATAAATTTTCCACTAACCATAAAGCATTTTTGACGGCTATCACTAAAAATGATGAGCCAAAGAATTTCAAACAAGCTGCTCAGGATGCTCACTGGCGTGAAGCCATGCAAAAGGAGATTAAAGCTCTAGAAAAGAATGGAACTTGGACACTGGAAAACTTGCCTAAAGATAAGCGGGCGATAGACTCAAAGTGGGTGTACAAAATCAAATTTAAGCCTAATGGTGAGGTTGAAAGGTACAAGGTTCGTTTGGTTGCAAAGGGATTCACTCAAATGAAAGGAGTAGATTATCACGACACATTTGCACCAGTGGCTAAACTAGTCACAGTTCGAACCTTGTTAGCAGTGGCCGTGAAGAAAGATTGGTTTATCTATCAGCTCGATGTGAATAACGCTTTTTTACACGGGGATCTAGATGTCAAGGCTTCTCCAATGATGGCGAAACTCGTGTTTGTCCTTTAAGGAAGTCCTTATACGGATTGAAGCAAGCTTCACGTAACTGGTACCACAAGTTCACTGCTTTCCTTTTGAGCTTGAATTTCAGACAATCCAAGGCCGATCACTCTTCATTTATGAGGCCGAGAGCATCATGATAGTCGTTCTCATCTATGTGGACGATGTAATTATTACTGGTAATTGTCTCAATAAAATTCAAGAAATCAAGACACAGATTGATAAAGAATTTAGTGTCAAAGATCTCGGTCCTTTGAAATACTTTCTAGGCATAGAGGTAGCCAAGACAAGAGGTGGCCTCGTCCTTAGCCAACGCAAGTATACATTGGACATTTTAAAGGATTGTGGAAAATTGGGTTGCAAACCGAGTTCCTTTCCGATTGAGCACGGCTTGAAACTCGACAAGGGTGAAAATGAACCAAGTGTTGATGCGAACCAATACTGACGCTTAGTTGGTCGACTTCTATACCTTCAAGCCACACGACCAGATATCACTTACTCTGTCAATGTCTTGAGCCAGTTTGTAGCTGACCCGAGAAGCAACCATCTAGAGGCAGCAAATCGTGTTCTAAGATATTTAAAGGCTACACCAGGTCAAGGTATTCTCCTTTCCCGTGCAGGAGATCCTGTTTTGGCCGCTTATTGTGACTCAGATTGGTTGGGTTGTCCGTATACAAGACGGTCGCGTACTGGATACTTCCTATTGCTAGGTGGGACTCCCATCTCTTGGAAAACTAAGAAATAATCCGTTGTCTCGAGCTCTTCAGCCGAAGCCGAATATAGAGCTATGGCTTCTACAGTCAGTGAAGTCATTTGGGTTCATTGGTTACTTAGTGAGCTCCAAGTTCACATTTCATCACCCACGCCTCTGTTTTGTGATAATCAAGCAGCCCGTGACATCGCCAACAATCCGGTATTCCACGAAAGAACTAAGCATGTTTAGATGGATTGCTATTTTGTGCGAGAACGAGTTGAATCCAAAGAGATCATTTCCCGCTCTAGTGCAGAAGCCGAATATCGTGGCGTAGCAAATGTGGTTGCTGAGATCTGCTGGCTTCACAACCTTCTTCTTGAGCTGTGTCACCCGCTTTCTAAAGCTTCTCTAGTCTACTGTGACAACATCAGCGCCATCTACCTATCCGGCAACCCCGTGCAACATCAACGTACCAAGCACATTGAATTAGATATCCACTTTGTCCGTGAGCACGTTCAAAAGGGGCTGGTTCGCATTCTGCATGTTCAGTCTCGCTTCCAGGTTGCTGACATTTTCACTAAAGGCCTTCCTCGGATTTTCTTTGACGATTTTCGCTCCAGTCTAAGCATCCGTCCTCCTCCTGCTTCGACTGCGGGGGTGTAATAGAGCCCGTATTTATGGACGCGATTTATGTTTATATTGTATTAGCTTAGCTATATATATCATCTCCAAATATAGGAGATTCGTTTGTATCTTTATATAGTGGAATAATCGTAATGAAAGGCATCTTGGCAATTATACTATTCTACATCCTCTCCATATTTAGAGGTTGTATTTACGGAATGTTTGTTTTGGCATTCCTATTTATTTTGTACCTTTGATTGAGAATGCATTAGAAAATAATCTTCTCATCTTTCTTGTTAATTCCATTAGACTAGAAATAAGATGACAATTTTATTGTATAGAAAATTATGAAAGGAGAGCCTGCTATTATCTAAGCACACAAGGTGTTATATTTCACAAATCACAACAGACAGAAGTAAATGGCTAGGAAAATGACACATCCTCCATAAAGTGCTAAAGTATCTGCCAAACTACTTCAGTCCCACATGTAACCCACCTACTGGCTATATCTTCTTCTGATGTTTAAAGGTTTATCCACTTGCCCATACCGACGATCTGGGATCCTACTTTTTAGCTAAATGAGCTTTGTGGTGCAGATTCATCATGTTTATCATTATATAGGACCAAAATTAAACTTGGGTATAGCTCAATCTTGCATCATTAATATCACCATATTCTTGTTTGAAGAATTAAGAAAAATGGAGGCATGCTTTCTTTCTTCATATTCCTTCACTAAATCATCCAAAGTTGTCACCCCTTTAGTCCAATCAAGAAGCTTTGTGCAATCCAAGAGATCGTCTTCCAACTCTTGGATTAGGAAAACTCGTACTCACTCATCGACAACATGTAAGTTTTTGTGCTCCTAAAATCAGTGGTGCTAAACAAGTTGTGTCCGTAGGTTGGCAGGTCGAACTAGATACACACCCGAAAATTGTGTTAGGCACATGAACCTAACACAAAATGAATATTCGCAAGTTGACACGAATACGACGTGTTTAACTAGAATATTATTTTTTAACTTTTGTGTATTTATACTCTAACGTTACATCAAAAATTCCAAATATATACTCAAACAGTTACGTTTATATCATGAAAGTTGTTGCTAATTTCCCTTTTAGTTTTTAAAGCTTAACTTAGAATACTCGACCATTTTAAGTTGGGACCCAAAAACACATTTAAAAAATATAAACAAGTCAACCCGCAAACCTGCCAAGTCAACCTGAACCCAACATGTTTAGCTAAACGTGTTGGCAGGTTCCACCCAAAACTGATTGAGACCTGTATAGACTTAACTGAGACCGGTGATTTTTAGGTTCGTGTCATGTTTTTGCGTCGTGCCATTAGATCACACCCGTATGTGTAAAATAGAATAATCATAAATGCCTTGTTATTAGTTTGTTTACCTTATCTTTCTATTTCTATGGTTTTTTCAAGTGTGGTAATAATTTGTATATTGTAGATTGTCAATCTCAGTCAAATTCACCATCACCCTCATCGGGAGACGAGGAAAATATGTTTCTTGACACCGATTGGCGATCATTCAGAGCAAGGCTAGTAGCCAGAGAACAAACATTTAGCTCAGAAGAATCTTCACCACCGGACAACCCCAATACCATGGCGGACCAACCACTATCCATTTCAATAGGTGACAAATGGGCCCATGCCATACATGAGCCCGAAAAGGGTTGTTTACTCATTGCAACCGAGAAAATGGACGGGGTCCACATCTTTGAAAGGACAGTGGTCCTTTTATTATCAACGGACAATGTGGGCCCAATGGGCGTCATACTCAACCGCCCTTCGCTTATGTCAATCAAGGAGATGAGATCAAGTGTGCTAGACGTGTCAGGAGTATTTTCTGACCAAACGTTGTTCTTTGGCGGGCCTCTTGAAGAAGGGCTTTTTTTGGTGAGAGAGGATGAAAGAGTTAGTAAGAGTGGTGTGTTTGATGAAGTAATGAAAGGGTTGTATTATGGGACCAAAGAGAGTGTAGGGTGTGCTGCTGAAATGGTTAAGAGGAATGTGGTTGGTGTGGGTGAGTTTAGATTCTTTCATGGATATTGTGGATGGGAGAAAGAACAGCTGAGAGGTGAGATAAGGGCTGGGTATTGGGCTGTTGCTGCTTGTAGCCCAAATGTACTTGGGCTGGCAAATGTGGGAAATGTTGGGCTTTGGGAAGAGGTTCTTGGGCTTATGGGTCAGAAGGAAGTTTGGTAAGTTATCGCTCAATACAACTCTAGTATTTTAATTTAAGTCATATTTGTGTGAAAATGAAATGACATATTGTATAGTTGTGGTCCATAATTGATTATGAAGTTGTTTGGTAGTTTTATTAATGATTCATTGAATTTTTTAAAACTATTGAATAGACACTATAACTGTAAGCATGTGTAGCATATCAATATATTAAAAAACAACTGCAAAGGAAGAAAAACCTATTGTAAGTGATATCATTGTTCAAAATTAATTAAAATTCAGTTTCTTGCATGAAGAATATTTGAAATATAGTTTTATATTACTTTATAATCTGCATTTACTTATTTACTTTAGATGCAATACATGTAAAGTTAATATATTTTTATGATTTTTTTTTTTTTTTTTTTTTGCATTACACGATGTTTTTATAACCAGATCAATTATTAAACATGCTGTCTTATTGATTAATTTATCAGCATATTAAAACAGGTGACAGATAATTAATAAAATATGAAGTTTGAGATAAATAGAAAAATGAAAAATGAAAGATGAAGTATAAAACGAGGTTTCACTTTTATTGCCAGTTTGGTTCAAAAGTGAAATCAACTGATATTTATCTAATATAATCCTATTATTTTGTCATTTTTCTCAGGGGCAAAACGGTCAATATAATTTTATTATAACACATTACTAATTAAATTAATTAAATTAAATAACTATTTGACCTTGACCCTATAAAAGCAGACTTATCATCTTCAGCTTCCCCCCAAACCCAAACCCTAATCCATCGTCTTCTCCAAATCCAAACCCTAATGCATCATATTCTCCCCTGCAACCGTGCTGATCGACAATGGTGGTATGCACATGTGGAGCCCCAACCAAACTGAGAATTATGGTAGGTGTGAGATTTGGAGTTTGGAGTTGTTAATCGATGACAGGGTACAACGATGGTATAAATTGAAGACTTGATTTGTGGGTAAAAAGTCGGGTTTTTTATAAAATTTCGCTCCCATTACAAAAAAAAAAATCTAAAAACTCAATGGAAATCCCCAAATCTTCCATTTGCTCACTAGAAACCCTAGAAATTCATATCGTAATCAAAATCAAGATGTCAGACAAGGTGCCTTCGAAATCCAAGAGGAAATCATCAAACAACTTCCGGTGAAATCACTGATCCGATTCCGATCAGTCTCGAAATCATGGAAATCTCTCATCGATAGCTCCAATTTTGTCACTCATTACAGGTCCCATCAGCAACATCTACCTGTATATAATTAGCGGTATGTTTTTGATCCTGAATATATTTCAGTCGTTGATGATAACAGTTTCCCTCAACACAGAGTCTCTGTGACTCTTCCTCTATTCGTTAAGATGCTTAGACATTATAGGAAAATAGGCAATTCTCATGGCTTGTTGTGTTTGTATAACGAGAGAAGAGTTGTTATTTGGAATCCTTCGAATACATGGGCTGGGGCTCCACATGTGCATACCACCATTGTCGATCAGCACGGGTTACAGGAGAATGGAGTTTGGAGAAGATGATGGATTAGGGTTTGGGTTTGGGTTTGGGGGGAAGATGAAGATGATAAGTCTGCTTTTATAGGGTCAAGGTCAAAGGGTTATTTAATTTAATTAATTTAATTAGTAATGTGTTATAATAAAATTATATTGACCATTTTACCTGATGTGTGCTAAACAGACTATTAAAAACTAACTAAATTAGACTCTCTAAGCTAGACACTAAAAAGCTTTAAATTCTAGACTCGACCTAAACCACACAATCGGCAAGTGTACCGATCAATGTAGTATAAACTAGGAAGTCCGGATATCGAACCACGAGACTCTGTTTATCACGTAAACTAGACTCTGACTAGACACTGACAGACACGACTTAACTTGTTTATTTGTTTGGGGGGGGGGGGTTACTGAAAACTAAGGAAATCTATATTAAACTACTAAAATAACTAGAACTAGACTAAAGACGAACGAAGACTGTGAACTTTACTTATATGAGAACTGGACCACCTAGACAAGAATCCTGAATTGTTTTTAAGAAATTACCAATAAAGTTAAATGCCCGAGTTATGGAACCGAATTCGTATGATACTAAACCTATTAAGAATCAACGAGGCCCCTCGACCCTTCTCAAGGAGAAACCTGTGACACTACCTAGGCCGTTAATCCTACCGGTTATTAGACTTCTTCCCAGTTATCTAATTATTGTGTAAGTACCCTAATGTTGACCTATTCTTTCCCAATCCTAGATCTAGGGTAGTTTGAAGTAATAGATTTGACTTGACAGACTAATAAGACCGACAGGTAAACCAAGACATAACCTTTCCCAAGGCCTATCTAAAGCAATTCGCCGGGTAAGACCTACCAATAGCCCCTCACTTCCCAGTTATTAGGACTAGTAGAACACTAAGACCTAGCAAATTATTATTAGTTACTTCTAGAGGTTATCGCGCGATTCTCCCTAAAGAGTGAAGGTTTTCTTATGTGATATAGACACTCACCGAAACCCTAAACCCTAATATGACTCTATGTTGTGATAAAGACCGTCACTAAGAATCATATGAAGCAAATAACAATAATAAACCGAATCAAAGCACGCATACACATCAAATCATTAAATCAAACCTTTTACAAGACACAATCAATCCATAAACATCGTGCAAATAACGAAAAAGGTAAAATCTTTATATCAATCCAATCATCATAGTCTAGGTGGTTTAAATGTTTAGCCAAGCATGTTCATAAACGAAAACAATTCAAAGAAGTTCAACAAAGAATTCATTGTAACAAGTTTCGTAAGAAAAGTCAAGAACAAAGAACTAGAAAACCCGATTAGATCTTCAAGTCTTCTTCCCCGAACTCGTACCAATGATTCCTAGGCTTCACAATCTTCAAAAACGCTCCAAGAATGCTCAACAATTGCCCAAGAAGTCCCCTTAGTCGAAAATTAGGGTTTACCCCCGTTTTGGATGGTTATATATGACTTTCCATAAAAACCCTTTACTAAATTCGTAATAATTACCAATCAGAACGTTCTGGCTGGGCGCCAGAAAATCAGGGACTTGGTGGTGGGGTGCCACCTTGTTTTTCAGCTCATGTATTAACTTCAGACTCTCGCCAGGTGCCAGAAACTTGCTCAGTGGGTGATGGGGTGCCAGAAAGTGATTCTTCAGCTTTTAAACTCTATTTCAACTCCTCGACCTTTCCAATATGCTTCAAGACTTGACACTTCAATATTTTAACTTGTTTTACTCGGTTTCTCGCATATTTGAGCATCAAGACCTGCGAAACACGATTTGATCAATAGTATACATATTCTAACGAAAAACAAAACTAAATAAAACTAAAACTATACAAACTTTACACAAATAAAAGATGTATTTTGCAATACATCAAACATCCCCACACTTACTCTTTTTTCGTCCTCGAAAAAGAATTATGCAACGGAATCAGAGACAAATATTCACTCGGGTCAAAAGCGTAGGTCTATTTAATTAAAACCGAGGCTTACGTTAGCTGCGATTGCGAATATACTTGTCCCCTTAAACCCGAATCCAATCCTAAGCCCTTATCATGTGAATTTAATTTAAGTGCTGTCAGTCTACCTAGGGCCTCACACTAGAATCTACAGTCCACCTACTCCCGCCTCAAGCTTATAGGACTAAAGGAACGATCATTTAACCAATTCCCAACGTCTTATATCAAAACCAAAAGAGTTTACAATCAAATTTTTTTTCTTTTTTTCCATTTTTTTTTTCTATTTTTGCTTTGCTTCTTGCTCTTTTTTTTTTCTCTCGTGAGTCTAGACGATGCTTTCCCTAACCAAGAGGTATTCCGGCTGTAGAGTCGCTATCCCCAACCACAGATTACTTAGGTTTCGGTACTTTTAATCGGCAATTCGATTTCACACATCCCAGAGGCATTCCGGCTGTAGAGTCGCTATCCCCAACTCGGATTACATAGACCTGTGTTACTTTCATTTAGTTTCTAGCTCACTTTTTATTCTATTTTTTTTCATGATCACAAACTCTAACAGTTTTAACTTATAACGGTGCCCCTTATACTCTTATCGGCAGTTTTAGTTTCCCATATTTCCCAGGCGAAAACCCACTAGCAAACTGACAATTAAGGTATATTAGCTCAAAGGGACTTAAAACCAAACCCGGGCCTATCCACACATCCCTAACTAGACGCAAGCTCGATTTATTTAAATCTCATATTATTATTATTTCAACCCGAGCAAAAATTCATCTTTTCTATCATTTTCCGTTTAAAAATACAAACTTCTTATATTCGAAAGACATTTTTCTGATTTTTTCAATTTTTTGGATTTTTTAATTTTTAAATTTTTTTTTGTATTTTTTAATAATTAAGACTCGATTATTTACATGTATCCCCATCCCCACACTTAAGATTTGCATTGTCCCCAATGCAGAGACGGAAACTAAAAATAAACAAAAAAATAAAATACATAGAGAGTTGGAAAAGACTTAGCTGGTTAGGACAAAAGTCAGTGCCAGCCGTACGAGTCTTGAATCCAACGAACGATCGTATAGCATTTCATTCGCGATCGCTGCCTAGTCTGCTTAGGTTTATCAAGATGGCAGGTCCGAAATCACCCGAATGGAGATTGAGTACGGGTGGTACAATCCAAACCTCCACAAACACAGCAAAACAAAACCCAACGCAGTACCGACTCTAAACAAAACCGACTCAAAAACTACTAACTAAGACTCATGGTACAAGATAAAAGACTTAAAATACAAACTCTACAAGCGGGTAGCAACTTTTCTAACACTCACGGAGGATCATGTAGACGCAGCTCACCTCCATACCAAACCTCACGGGCTGTAGCACCATCATACCTATTATTATCCGAATCTATCCGAACACCCGCATACCTGTCACAACCTCTCAAACCATCATCGGGTGGTTTAAACTTATACATTTCAAATCGAAATCTATCCCCACACTGAGCCTTGCTCAGCGCTTCTATCTTAGATTCTACGCACTTTACCCTTTTTCCAAGATCATCTACTCTCCCATCGGGTGGATCCCCACACTTGGGTCCTATCGCTTCCTCTAGACTAGGACCACTTATCACCTCTTTCTCACTTCTCTCATCTTCTAACTTCGATGAGATGATAACCGGTAGCTCGGAACCCTCTCCTAGAAAAGCATACTCTAAATGAGATGGAAGAACCTTAAGCTCTAAGGGTGGGCGTTGGGTGGTGTCATCACTAACGGCTAACACTTCAGGAATCAAAGGAATTCCCTCAACTTCTACTTCATCTACCCTCAACTCTTCTTCTACCTTCTCTCCTACCACTAGGTCCGCACCACTAATATATTCAAGACAATGGCCAACACATGAGATAAAAGAGTTCAAGAAATATACGAAATGACAGGGACCACTATAGTCATCGGAACCACTATGGTGGTTCATGGAATGATCTATCTCAAAAGTGACTAGTCACTAAGACTCAAACTAAAGATAAACAAATTAAAAATGAAAGACTCAAAACAAACAAAACACGTAGCACGTATATGTCAATAAAGTCTATCAAAGCAAATGAACGCGATTGCCAAGAGTCCCCGGCAACGGCGCCAAAAACTTGATGTGTGCTAAACAGACTATTAAAAACTAACTAAATTAGACTCTCTAAGCTAGACACTAAAAAGCTTTAAATTCTAGACTCGACCTAAACCACACAATCGGCAAGTGTACCGATCAATGTAGTATAAACTAGGAAGTCCGGATATCGAACCACGAGACTCTGTTTATCACGTAAACTAGACTCTGACTAGACACTGACAGACACGACTTAACTTGTTTATTTGTTTGGGGGGGGGGGGTTACTGAAAACTAAGGAAATCTATATTAAACTACTAAAATAACTAGAACTAGACTAAAGACGAACGAAGACTGTGAACTTTACTTATATGAGAACTGGACCACCTAGACAAGAATCCTGGATTGTTTTTAAGAAATTACCAATAAAGTTAAATGCACGAGTTATGGAACCGGGATCGTATGATACTAAACCTATTAAGAATCAACGAGGCCCCTCGACCCTTCTCAAGGAGAAACCTATGACACTACCTAGGCCGTTAATCCTACCGGTTATTAGACTTCTTCCCAGTTATCTAATTATTGTGTAAGTACCCTAATGTTGACCTATTCTTTCCCAATCCTAGATCTAGGGTAGTTTGAAGTAATAGATTTGACTTGACAGACTAATAAGACCGACAGGTAAACCAAGACATAACCTTTCCCAAGGCCTATCTAAAGCAATTCGCCGGGTAAGACCTACCAATAGCCCCTCACTTCCCAGTTATTAGGACTAGTAGAACACTAAGACCTAGCAAATTATTATTAGTTACTTCTAGAGGTTATCGCGCGATTCTCCCTAAAGAGTGAAGGTTTTCTTATGTGATATAGACACTCACCGAAACCCTAAACCCTAATATGACTCTATGTTGTGATAAAGACCGTCACTAAGAATCATATGAAGCAAATAACAATAATAAACCGAATCAAAGCACGCATACACATCAAATCATTAAATCAAACCTTTTACAAGACACAATCAATCCATAAACATCGTGCAAATAACGAAAAAGGTAAAATCTTTATATCAATCCAATCATCATAGTCTAGGTGGTTTAAATGTTTAGCCAAGCATGCTCATAAACGAAAACAATTCAAAGAAGTTCAACAAAGAATTCATTGTAACAAGTTTCGTAAGAAAAGTCAAGAACAAAGAACTAGAAAACCCGATTAGATCTTCAAGTCTTCTTCCCCGAACTCGTACCAATGATTCCTAGGCTTCACAATCTTCAAGAACGCTCCAAGAATGCTCAACAATTGCCCAAGAAGTCCCCTTAGTCGAAAATTAGGGTTTACCCCCGTTTTGGATGGTTATATATGACTTTCCATAAAAACCCTTTACTAAATTCGTAATAATTACCAATCAGAACGTTCTGGCTGGGCGCCAGAAAATCAGGGACTTGGTGGTGGGGTGCCACCTTGTTTTTCAGCTCATGTATTAACTTCAGACTCTCGCCAGGTGCCAGAAACTTGCTCAGTGGGTGATGGGGTGCCAGAAAGTGATTCTTCAGCTTTTAAACTCTATTTCAACTCCTCGACCTTTCCAACATGCTTCAAGACTTGACACTTCAATATTTTAACTTGTTTTACTCGGTTTCTCGCATATTTGAGCATCAAGACCTGCGAAACACGATTTGATCAATAGTATACATATTCTAACGAAAAACAAAACTAAATAAAACTAAAACTATACAAACTTTACACAAATAAAAGATGTATTTTGCAATACATCATTACCCATAAGGAAAAAGACTAAATAACAGGATTATATTAGACAAATATCAGCTGATTTCACTTTTGGACCAAAATGGCAATAAAAGTGAAACCACAGGGACCCAGATTTATAAGGTTTGAGATTTGAACTAAAGTGTCAAAAGTGACCAAACCTCAGAGACCAAAATGGCAGTTTACTCTATATAAAATAATCGTTTTACTTTTGTGTGTGGTTTATATTTCCTATATTGTTATAGTTAATTCATTTAGTGAAGAGTAAAATGACAAAAAAAATCATGAGCATAGGTCACTTTTGTCACTTCAATTAAAAAATGAAGCATTTTGTACCCGAGTCTCTAAAAGTTTTTTTTTTTGGTCATTTCCATCCAAATGTCAAACTTAAAATGTATGGTTAACTCATATAGCCGATTTTGGCAATTCTCAAACCTTAAACCTTATGAACGATTTTTGCTCTTTCCCAATTATTCTTTTATTTTTTTAATTTTACAAATTATATTTTTATCTTTAAATAAAAATTATATACATATACACACACATTTATATATATACATACACATTAATACATTTACACACTTATTTTTTTATGAGTTAAATGCCATTTTAGCCCCTGTGGTTTGGGTCATTTTGTCTGTTTAGTCCAAAAGTTTCATTTTTCTCCTGTGGGTCCAAAAAGGTTTTAGTGTTGCCATTTTAGTCAACTAGGTTAACTTCATCAATTATTTCTGTTAACGAGAAAGACAAAGCGATCATTTTATATGGCCGAATTGCCCTTCTAGTTCACAGAATTACATATATAATGACCAAATCGCCCTTCTAGTTAACAGAAAAAATGGATGAAGTTAACAAATGGACTAAAATGGCAACGGCGAAACCTTTTTGGACCCACAAAGGAAAACTGAAACCTTTGGACTAAACTGGCAAAATGACCTAAATCACATGAACTAGAATGACATTTAACTCTTTTTTTATTTTCTTTTTTACCTTTAAATAAATAATAATAATAAATTAATGATGTTCGGTATGACTTGAGAGACATATGGTACTGATGTTTTGTACGACGGGTCGACGAGAAGAGATGAGGTACAAGTGTCGAGATAGAGGAGGTGGTTGTGGCAGCGGCATTGGTGGTGGTGGTGTTAGAGGTGGGGGTG
Source organism: Helianthus annuus (assembly GCF_002127325.2). Classification (NCBI taxonomy): domain Eukaryota; kingdom Viridiplantae; phylum Streptophyta; class Magnoliopsida; order Asterales; family Asteraceae; genus Helianthus; species Helianthus annuus. Next base: position 157,093,796 of record NC_035441.2, on the reverse strand, counting down.
AAGAAAAGAGAATGATAAAAGAGAAAAAGTGTGTATGGTGTGTGTATAGGAGCCGCGAAACTCAGTGACCGAACTCTTAAAATCCAAATCGGTGGGGGTTGAACTCTTAAAAAATCCAATAGTTTACACTACAAAAAAAAGTCAGAAATTTTCGGTAAAACTACCACTATCAGCGAAAAATCGGTGGGGGTCGGGCTACCTCTGGCCCCAATAAAGTTTCTCCATTTCGTGTATACATATAAAATTATAAATGTGTGTGTATATGTATATATATTATGGTTAATTTATTGTTTTTTATTTAAATAGTAAAAAAAGAAAATTTCAATGCCTACAAAACAAAGTGTCGGCGGGAACAGTTTTTTCATGTGGTTGGCCAAAAAGTGGCGGCCACTTTTGTTTGTTTTTTATTTTTGTTTTTTTCCTTTTTTATATAATAGTTACTAGGTTAGAACCCCGTTTATTACACGGGTTGAATAAATGTAATTTTATATATTAAATAATAAAAAGTTATATCTTTATGAACCCTGTATATTGTACGGGTTAAATAAATGTGATTTTATATATCAAATAATAAAAAAATTATATATCCTTGAAAACCCTGTGTATTGTGGATTAAATAAATGTAATTTTGTATACTTAATACTAAAAATGTCGTATCTTTTAAAAAACCCGTGTATAATCGGGTTGAATAAATCTACCAAATAATAAAAAAAATTACATCCTTAAAAACCCCATATATTACACGTGTTGAATAAATCTAAAAAAGAGTTATATCTTTAAAAACCATGTCCTATACACATATTAAATAAATGTAATTTTGTATATTAGATACTAAAAACGTCATATCTTTAAAAAACTCATGTATAGTCGGGTTGAAAATCTATCAAATAATAAAAATATATATTCTTAAAAAACCCTGTGTATTACACGTGTTGAATAAATCTAATTTTACATAGCAAATGATAAAAAAGTTATATCTTTAAAAACTTTGTGTATTACACGGGTTATATAAATGTAACTTTGAATAGTAAATAATAAAAAATTACATTTATAGTAAATAATAAAAAAATTATATTTTTAAAAAACCCGCGTTTTACACTAGTTGAATAAATATAATTTTTATACCAAATAATAAAAAAATATTTTTTTAACAAATTAGGATAACATTTAATATTAATTTATTATTTATATATTTAATATAAGATAAGTAGAAAAGAGAGGTATTTGTTTTAAAAATATATTAAATTAACAATTTAGATTTGAGGATAATATTTTATTAAAGTATGATAAGATTTAATATTAATTTATTATTTATTTATTTATTTATTTAATATAAGCTAAGTATATATATTTGAGAATACCTTCAATGAATGACACGTTTCCAAAACTTGGTTTCTTTTATTATAGTAGATAGAATAGATTTATAGGTCATATTAAATTACAATTTTATCTCAAGTGTAAAATTATGATTTTGCCCCCTGTTTAAAATAAAATTTTGCTTTTGCCCCCTGCTTAAATTTACGATTCTGCCCTCATTTAAAAATACAATTTTGCCCCCAGTTCAAAGTAAAATTATGGTTTTGCCTTCAGCTAGAGTCCTGCCAAATTATGATTTGGTTCCCAGTTTACAATTACGATTTTGCCCCCAGCTAAAAATTACGATTTTGCCCACAGTTAAAATATTACGATTTTGCCCCAATCGAAAATAAAAAAATGGTTTTGCCCTCAGCTCAAAATATTGTTTTACCTCCATTTTAAAATTGCGATTTTTCCTCAGCTAAAAATTGTAATCTTGCCATCGGTTTTTTTTTGCAAAACCATGGTAGTGCTTTATTTTACATGGTGGACTCAATTTTGTTTTTATTCGTGCCAAACAGGCGTCTAGCACTCGCTAATTGGTTCTGACAAATTATTGTTTTTAAAATAAAATTTTCTTTTTCCCCCGGCTCAAAATTACGATTTACACAAGTTTATTATTTTATACCGACTTTAAAATTACAGTTTATCCCCCAGTTTAAAATTACGTCTTTGCCCCCATTTCAAAATAAAATTATGCTTTTGCCCCCAGCTCGGTTCTCCACTCGGTTCAAAATTACGATATCACTCTCAATTCAAAATTATGTTTTTTTGCCCCCAGTGCAAAATAAATAAGGTTTTCCCCTAGCTAAAAATTAGGATTTTACCATCGAGAAAAAAATTTGATTTTTCCCCAAGTCAAAATAAAAATATGACTTTGCCTCCACCTAAAAATCGTGTCAAGGAGCTGACTAACACTCTTTTACTTTTTCTTTCTAGCAAAACTATGGTACTGTTTTTTTAATTGGTTAAGAATTATTCGTCCATCGTCCCGCAACGCGGGCGGGGCAACACGTAGTTAAAAACATAAGTGTGTATACAAGTCGTTTGTGTGTATATTATATTTATAATTCTTACTTTTTGTTTTTATCTAAAGATAAAAATGAAAAACAAAAAAATAAAAGAATGATGGATAAATCGCTAAAATCGTCACCGAGGTTTGGAAATTGTCAAAATTGTCCATGACTTAACAATACATTTTAACTGTGTTAGTGATTTGGATGAAAATGCCAACAAAAATAAGACCTCAAGAACCTAGATATAAAAAGTTCTACTTTTGGACTAAAGTAATAAAAGTGATTAAACTCATGTACCATTTTAGCATTTTACTATTTAGTGAATTAACTTAAGAATGAACTGTCAAAATGGTCCATGATATTTGGTCCTTTTTGTCATTTTAGTTCAAAATTCAAACTTTTTGAATCTGGGTCCATGTGGTTTCAATTTTGTTGCTATTTTCATCCAAAATCAAAATCTGGTCAGATTTTGAAGTTAACATACATTTTTTTTTTTTGTCTTTTTCATCCCTTTTAATGGAGGGAAAATTGGTATTTTAACGTTTTATTATAACAAATTTAAAAATCTGACCATTTTGCCCTTTATTAAAAGAGAGGAAAAAGATAAAAAAAAACTAGATGTTAACTGAAAAATCTGACCAGATTTTACTTTTAGATGAAAATGACAACAAAATTGAAACCATAGTGACCCAAATTCAAAAGATTTGAGTTTTGAACTTAAGTGACAAAAATAGCTATACCTTGACCATTTTAGCAGTTTACACTTAACTTTTTTTTCCCAAAAATAAAGCTAAGCATGAGGGAAGTTGATTAAGTGTACTCCAATTTTTACAGTCTTTTTAATATTTTATAATGGAGCTTTAATATAATAACGAAGTTCATATTCATACGTCTCTCTTCTCTATCTTTATACATTGGCGCAGGTAAGAGGGGAGGGGGTGACTCCTCAAACTTTTTGCTCAATAGCGTAATATATGTGGTTTTCGTATAGAAATTTTTGGGTATATGCATTTTTGACCCCCTGTTATGTAGAAATTTTTGGATATATACGTTTTTTATCCCCGTCGGAAATCTCAGGCTTCGCCACGGTCTCTATACATACATAGATATATATATATAGAGAGAGAGATAAACTGAAAAGGATGTGAGAATAAAATGTAAGGATGTAAGAATAGTGATAGCCTATGATCATAGTTTCTTCTTGTAACATGTTATTTATTCCGCCTCCGCTATTATCATTTACTCCATGTCACTCCTACGGGTAATGCATATAGATTACATGATTGATTTAAGTTATGTTTTTTTTTATAAGCGTATTAATTTCAAATTGTTACATAAGATATTTTAGCCCTTTTTAAAATTGTTACACTATAATCCGGGCCAACCAATGGTATGGAAGAAACCCACTCTACTATCCAGATAAATGCTAGTTGAGCCAAAAATTGATCGGGACCATGAACAAAAACTAATACGTCATGCATTAAATATAATTTGAAACTTCTTCTATACCCTTGCAACAGCAATAAATATTTGAATCTCTACATGCTACAAAGTCTTCTTTATATGCCATATGACTAAGTGGGCTAGTGGTGTTTTGTGTTTGATAAACAATGACCCCTTTGTTGTAACATTTTGCGTCATCTATGTGACCAACTCCTAAATATCACACACCAGGGCCGGCTCCTAAATATCACTCCTAAATATCTACAAAGTCTTCTTTATTGCTATAAAATCATGAGAATAGCCATGCTGATAATATATTATCATAATAGCCATTAACTTTTGTAAAAACATATCACATTATATTGTCATAAAATATTTCTACCAAAACAAACTTAATCAATACTAGACACATACATCACTTTAATGTAAAATTTGGCTATTTTTTTAACCGAACCCACAATCAATAATGCATTGATATGTATGGTTTTCTCTTATCAATAAAATATGTAACATAGACAACTAGTAATAAATTCGAAAAGAAAAGGTTACTAGCCATTTTAATATGAACATTTTTAATCAAATATATATCATGGTGTTTTTGATCATAATTTACAAGGTAAATTATAGACTTATAGTCATCGAATTAAGTCACCTTTGAATATGGATTGAAGGTTACGCGCTCTTTAGGGTGTGGGAGTTGTTTGCCCTTCTATGATGATGAAAGTACAAGACCTCCTGCTATATGTCGGTTAAAAGTATATGAAGGGTAAAGTATGATCTTGGTGGTTGGTCCGTGTAGTACTTACGCTTTTTTTTAACGATAAAGAATCTTTACGTGTTAACTCATCCTGTTTGGGGTTATATCTAAGATCGACTCCTCGACTATCATGAAACCGTGTCCCCCCGATGTGTGAGAACCGGATGGAATCTGTAAACCCTCGCTCCCCGTTAGGTTCGAACCCGGGATTAAAGCCCCGATTCATCCCTTCACCTAGATGTCCCTTGAAAATGGCTCAAGTAACAATTGAACCTACGTCTCCACTAAGGAGGGCAGGCAGTGGCGGACCTACCCACAGTCGTGGGTGGGCGGCCACACCCCATGAAAAAAATTAGTGTATATTCTAGGCAAAAAAAATCCGACCGCAACCCTTGAAAATATGATTGAACGCCTCATCCGCTCCCCCGACAAATAATTTCTAGGTCCGCTACAAAAGGCAGACTAATTTACCACTAGACCAAGTTCTCAGGACGTCTACTGCACTTGATTTGGAGGCTTATTCCTTATTTTTTTTTTCAATTTAACTTGGCAAAGAAGTATGCAAGTTCGAGCTTTACTTATATTGAGTTGAATTCAAGTATGAGTTAAAAAAAACGAACTTCAAATGCATTATCACTCACCAATGAGATGGTGGTCTATTGGCAAAGGCAAAGCCTTTAAAAACACCTAGGTTTGGAAATGGAAGGTCTTAGGTTCAAGTCCCACACACAACATGGGATTAAAAAAATTAGCCGTTTAAAAGAAAAATACATTATGACTCGTGTTTGAGCATTGAAGAGTGTGAACTATGAAATGTGATGTTTAACCACTGAGCTAAGTATATGAAACTGAGTTAACTTTTTATTAATAAAGTAATAATAACGATATTCTTGTTATTCGTTTAGAAAATAGATATTACAATACCGCATATAAGTCCGGACAAAAAATAGCATAAAATATAACTTTATGTGAATAAATTGATTCAAACCGTTGTCCCCCACGAGAAGTTGCACCGTGACTTCTTGTATGATCACAAAATGTTGTTGATAGTTGTGACTAATCATTCATGTCTAAAACAAGTCCCTTAAAACAAATTTCGTCTCTTCTCATGGACGAACACACCTGACTCTCAGGGTACAACACTGAAGCAATGTGTACTGCCAGAAATGGTTCACACATCTGAGGTTACACTAGGTTATGGTGTTTACGATTTATATGGAAAGATAAACGGATGAAGTTGGTAATAGTGGAAGATTAAAGAGCGTTCCTCTCTAAATTCTACACTGGGCATAACGTAAAACACAATGAATATCAAACTAAAAGCGCAATAGAAAGTAGACTAAAAATACAACTGATGACAATAGATAAAAGACACAACTGATGACTACAAATAAAAGACACAATGCATTGCAGACAAAAAACACAATGCAGAGCAAGCTAAAAACACAATGACAAACACACTAAAACACAATTAACAACATAATAGACAACAAAACAAAAACACAAGGGATAACAAATTAAAACACAATGACAAGAATCTATAACACAATGTATAGAAAACCCACCTAGTTGAAAAACACAATAATTAGAACTAATAACACAATGTATAGAAAACCACAATATAACACCATCTTCATTGTGTCATACATTGTGTTATAGATTAAGATAAAAACGCAATAGACAAAACCCAAATTAACAGTGTGTTATAAGTTTTGATAATAATACAATGTATAAAAACCCTTGTAAAATGTAATCACCAAAACCCACTTGAAAGACACAATGACCGGATGAGCACGGTACCGGTATCAAAATAGGGGGAAATTGGTACCGACATTTACTAGTGTTTTACCCGTAAATACTGGTACCGTACCGGTACTGAAAACGTGGAAAATGGAATCCGATACCAGTACCCAATATACCCGATACCGGTACCCGGTACCAAATGCTCATCCCTAAAAACCAGAATGTTTAACAAAATGCAAAGAAAACCTAGTAAAAACGAAAAAATTATTTTAGTTTTATCTAGCATTACCATATTCATATTAAAAATAAAAAACACTCGTTATTATGGGTCGAATGTTTTTCTAAAAAATGTCGTATAAAAAGTTATGAACATTTTAAACTGATGAGAGGAATTGTTTATGTCTTTGGAGAGAAAAAGTTAATAAATGTTGGATTATCTTTATGGCCTTCCACTTTTTTATTTTCTTTAAAATTAAACTCAACCTTTCAAATTTTAAGATCAATGAACGAAATTCTTCTTACTCTTTTTGTTTATTTTTGCTCTTTGTATTTGATGATAGTACGATGGTTTTTATAGATAAATTGATTATTATATTATGTATAAAAAACAAGAAAATATTAAAAAAAGACATGAAAAAGAAAAAAGATGGGAAGGAATCTAGAAGTGATGAATGGTAGGTGACATATAGATAGATAAATACATCTTTCTCTTTCGGGGTAATCACAAGAATAGCTAAGACTTTGTCAAAATTTCAAAATTAACCAGTTGACACCCCATAAAATTGGGCTTTCACGAATTTCCACGCGGCTCAAAAAGAGCTTTCCTCACGCCCAATGACCTTCTTCCACGTGTGCAACTGCATTTTTTCTGCACCTCTATCCATTCAGTCCCCCCTCTCTCTCTCTCTCTCTCTCTCTCTGTGTCATCTCCCTGTTTATTGTCAATCAAACTTCAAAGTCTGTCATCCACTTTGTTTGACCCAATTCAGTAGAGTTCTTCTTCTTCTTCTTCTTCTTCACCAAGCATCACCACCACCCTCAACGAGCACCACCACCCTGCAACCAACCACCACCCTCACCGAGCACCACCACCCTCCACCAACCACAACCACCACCGTAAACCACCACCACCCTCACCGAGCACCACCACCCTGCAACCAACCACCACCTTGCAACCAACCACCACCACCCTCCACCAACCACAACCACCACCGTAAACCACCACCACCCTCACCGAGCACCACCACCCTGCAACCAACCACCACCCTGACCGAGCACCACCACCCTGCAACCAACCACCACCCTCCACCAACCACAACCACCACCGTAAACCACCACCACCCTGACCGAGCACCACCACCCTGCAACCAACCACCACCCTGACCGAGCACCACCACCCTGAAACCAACCACCACCCTCACCGAGCACCACCACCGTCCACCCACCACAACCGCCACCTTAAATCACCGCCTTTACATTAAAGTGGGATGAAGAAATTGTTGTCTATGCATACACAAATATATACACTACACATATTTAAATATACCTAGGTTGGTTGATTTGTATGGACATGGGTTTGAGAGAGAGAGAAGGGATCAGAGAGATGAAACTCAAAGAGAGACGAAACGCAAATGAGAAAAAGCTGGAGGAAAGAGAAATTTCAAAGAGAGAGAGACTGAGGGGACAGCAGTTGACACGTGGCAACCATTGGTTGGTTGATTTGAAAGGATTTTTTGAGCCGTGTCTGTTGGATCTGAGTTTCCTTTTGATTGTATTTTTGTTTGTAAAATAAGATGGAGATGAACGAGTGTGCAGTGGAAATTAAGATGAACACAAACTTTGTATACAATCAAATGAGAGTAATACTTTTAATCAAACATCTTTACACAAAGAACCGAATGATTGAATTTATTTCAATTACGATTACAATGATGATGAATGAATGCAAACTCCCCCTCAGCCAGAGCTCAGCAGTTTGTTCGTGTAAAGAAGACAAATGATGTGAAGAGCTAATAGAACAGTACAAAGTACTGTACTATTTATAAGCACTTGCAAACTACTGAGCATCTTTAGCTGACATCACCATGAAAGTGACATCTAACCTCCTAACAAACTCTAACCTCTGATCTATACAGACACTGCTTCTATTGAACTACTGCTAATACATTCTATTACAAACAGACTTTAGAACTACTGCTGCAACCTTCTACTGCTGTGAACCCAGCAGCACTTATCCGGATCAGCAGTGCTTGACTCAAGGCAGTAGATTGAATCAGCAGGACTTGAGTCTTCATCAGATCTTTAATTGAGCAGCAGTTATTGGTCAGCAGTTAGTAAGATCAGCAGATAGGAGGTCATCAGTTGTTGTAATCACTTTCAAGGGGAGAGATATGTATATCAGCATCTGCTTATTCTGAATCCACTGAGCTGATCCAGTTTTGGCTTTACATTATCTGTTCCTCTGATAGGGTTCAATCCCAACAGTGTCAGGTTCTTGAAACGGCTCATTGAGACGTTTCCGTTGGCTATTTTGGAAAAGTTGACCAATTCTTGTCTATTCTCGTAATTACCCCTTCTCTTTCTACATATATTTGCCTGCCTGCCCAAAACCCCATAACCAATTTCCAAAATTCTTTTTCTAGATTAGATTTGCCAAATGGGAAAATCAGCGAATCATCAAATCACAACAATTTACTTCCCATTTAATATCACTCAACACCACCTTCCCTTCTTAATCATTTTGATTTTCATTCTCATCTCTAGAGAGAGAAACTCACACAGATTTTGAGAGAGAGAGAGAAACACCAACATAGGGATCTCTCTCCTTTTCTCGTACCTGTTCATCTTAAAAACTAGATTATGTTCTTCCTTTTATCGCTAACACAGTTGTTTGATTAATTGATTATGTTTGAATTTTGGATAATTTGACGAAATCGAGTTCGTTGAGCTGAAGATTTTCACGATTTGGTCGAGGACGAGAAGGTATTCTTCTTTAATTTTATAGAATTTGTTGTGATTTTACTGTTTTGTGATTTAATTGAGTGTAGAATTTATTGATTTAGGTTATTTTTATTTGTAGTGTTTTCGATTTGTTCAATGCTTGTTGTTATGACTCTTTGTGTCTGCTTGTTGATTTTAATATTATTGTAGTTTTAGTTTGTGTATGATGTTCGATCGGTCCAAAGAGTGGTTCACTTTGGGCCGTACAAACAAAGGGTAAGGAACAGTACATGGTTATTGTGTGTGATTATTTCTTTCACTATGAGTTGACTGTTATTTTGGTGGTCAAAGTACCAAAATTACACAGCCATAATTTTTGTAAAATTAGAGATGTTGAATATTATAGGAATGAGATTTTTTACCGAAATACCGGTACCGTACCGATGTCGTACCGTACCGATCATAAACGATACCGGTATCGGTAATAGATTTTATGAAATTCGGTATCAGTAAAAAACGGTATCGGTACCGGTATTTTTCGGTAAATACCGGTATTAATACCGAATTTAATAATGACTTTATTTATTTTGCTATTATCTTAGATTCCACTATGAAGTTATATTTTCTTTAACATTGTTTTACAAAAATCAATATCAAATTTCTTTTGTTTGGTTATTTTTAATCAATTATGATGATTTTTTAGACATGTTGGAATTTGGATGTTAAAAGTCGAACCCATGAATGTTTACCTTTTGATTCTTTTGACTACTTAATATGTTTACCATTTGTTTACATTCCTCTATATATTACTCTAGTTCAATTAATAATGGATAAATGGGTTGCACATGAAATTTTTTTAGGTAAAACAATGGATGACACCAAAGCGGTACCAATATGGTAAAGTACCGAAATACCGGTATCGATACCGATACCGGTACCGAATCTATAAATACGGTACGGTAATCGGTATCCACATTTCCTCAATTTCGGTAACGGTATTTACGGTATCGGTACCGGTACGGTACTGGTATCGTATCGATCTCATCCCTAGAATATTATGTGGAGATTTAAGTGAAGAAAACATCATAATGAAGCATTTTTCGCATTGCCTGATTCCCATTAATGCCTCCTACTGCATTCATTAGATTCTCAAGCGCTTCTGCGGCTTCCACCTCTTGATTTCCTGCTTGCGCTGCCTGATTTAGATTCTCAAGCACTTTTGCGGCTTCCACCTCCTGATTCCCTGCTTGGACTGCCAGATTAGCAATAACGCCACCAGCTGCGTTCACTAGATTCTCAAGCGCTTCTGCGCCTTCCACCTCCTCATTTCCTGCCTGCACCGCCTGATTCCCAATAACTGCATTCACAAAGACAGGGGCTATTCGGGCGCGGCCCAGCTTCCTGATTCTGGTGTAAGAGTTCTGCTGCAATCACTCTAACTGAGTTTATGATATTCTGAAGCTCTTTGACTATGTTCCCGAAATTCGAATCCACGCCGGCTTCCTCATTGAATTGGCAGATATGCTGTCTCAAACTGGCCACAGCAGCTCGTACTTCGTTAACACTTGAAAGTGCCCTTGGGAGCATTACAGACGAAGATGTTTCTGCTGCTGCAGCATCATCAATGACTTGTTCAACGAATGCTCTCCGGGAGTCGAAATCATCAAAAGATCGGAGCACGTTCATGTAATGAACATAATTTCTTCTAAAAATTTCAAACTGGTTGTTGCTCACAAACAAATTTTCGAGGATGCATGGCCGTTTACATCCCTTTCTCCTGATTCTACAGGCGAGACAGGGGGGTGGGGAGGAGGGTTCGCCTGTTATCAAAACAAATTAAAACATCATTATCATTAATTAATAATAAAATAAAATAAATAGATAAATAAATAAAAAAAACTTTTGCATTAATCCTTTTCATGAAAACTTTATAAAATAAATAAATAATCATTAATCATTATTTTAACCTTTTTATGAAAAATATTTCATCAAATATCATCAAAAATTGAAGAAATGTATATTATTATACAAAATTCTTGTGACTATAATCTCTTCAAGAAAACTTTAATGTTTTGTGGAAATATCATATCAATGAAACTGTAATCTTTGATCAAGAAACCAATAAATATATCATTTAATCAATAATAATAAAACAAATGAAAACTTTTTGCATGTTATCATTAAAAACTTACCCATATTTATGTCTTGGTTAAAATGTTCTAGCGGAACCGAGAGAGGGTTTCGGACAAGATGACCGTTTTCGGACAAGAAATTTGAAAACTTTTACGTAGAAAGTTGGTCTGTGTGTGAAATATGTTCGTATAAGATCAAGAAAGAGGGTTTTGATGTAGGGTTTTCAGAGGATGGTTTTGATTAGTGGGGGAGGAGGGGGGTGGGGGTTGAATTGAAGATGGCGTGTTGTATGTACTTATAAAATTTTGAATGTGAGTGAGTGAGTGAGGTGGACGTACGGAGATGATAAGTGGTTAATGAATATAAAGGGTTTTAAGTTTTGTGTGTTAAGCGTTGTTAATGAGTATAGAGGTTTTAAGTTTTGTGTGATAAAGCATTGTGATAACTCGATAGAGAATAGGGCGGGGCAAAGTTCTCGACGATGTCCTTTATCTTTATACTACTTTTCACTCTTTTAACAATTTGGTATGAAGTGAGCCTTATCACGACGCTATCGGTTGTAAAATTGTAAAAATATAACCTTGTTAGAACTTGAATTCCCAACTTAAACTTAGACAAGTAAAAAAAATATGAAAATTTTTTGAAAAAAATTTGGGGTGATTAGCGTTTCCAATAGAGTTTTGTGTAAGGCTTGTTATTAGGACTTGCAAGATTCAAGGTTTTAGCATCCCCCACACACTTAAATTACATATTGTCCTCAATGTGTCCCAAAAATATGTTTTTAGGTTGATTGAATGTGTAAAATGGTGTTAAAAGCAAAATTTTATGTTACCGGCATCTTGGACACGGCCCCGTGGTGACCGGGCACGGCCCCGTGTTCAGGTGCCAGTGACAAAAATTAATGAAAAGAAACAGAAGCCTGGACATGGGGGCGTGTTCAGCGAACACGACCCGTGTCCAGTTACCTAAACTGGGCAATTTTCTGCAGAGTGTGCAGCACGGGGCCGTGTTGGGCGGACACGACCCGTGCTGAACTTACTGTAATGAAGAAATTGTTGTCGGATGGCCCTGTTTTCGTGCATGGGGCGATGTTTCTCATTTCCCTTGTTATCCTTCACCATCACTAGTGTGTTTTATTCATTACAACATCATCCAAACCTTAAAACCATCATTTCATTAAGAACCATCATAGAGACAATTACATTATCCTAAAATGCTAGTAAGTTAGATAAGTAAGCACAAGAAGCTTAAACCAAGGAGTTCTAGCCTACAAGTTATTTTAATTAGCAAAATTTCCAAGAAGATAATATTCTTGGTTGGATGCGGCTTCATAGAACTCCTTCCTCCGGGCATGGACTCCTCATATGTCGGCGAGCCACTCCTCTATCTCCCTTGGGAGGAGGAAGGAGGGCTCGTTGGCGTCGGTTTGAGGAGGTACAACTTCCACCGGGACTTCTTGTAATTTTTCAAGGGGAGGCTCCACTGGAATGTCATCCCATCCGGTAGGGTTGTTGACTCCAAGTGATAGGTTCCAATCCTCTTGAGGGAGGACGGGTTCCATGGGAGGTGTTATAAGAATATTTAACCTCTGGTGCAAGAGGTTAATTTCTTGAAAACTATTTTCCAGCCCCACCGTAAGATCGTTTATACAGTCTATTAGGACCTCCTCTACCGAAGTCATTTCATCGAGAGCTTCCCGTAGCGCCATGACGTAGTGTACAAGGGTAGCTTCAATGGAAGGCCTCCTTCCACTTCCACTGTTTCTTGAATGCACGGACGATGTTCCACTGTTTTCACTTGACATTCTAAGAAAATAAACCGAAAACATCTTATTTTAATGAAACAGTACCTTGGACACGGCCCCGTGCTCAATGAGCACGGCCCCCTGTTCACCTTTCTGCAGAATTTTGAAACAAGGAATCTTGAAGTTTTAAGTTATTTCTCTAACTTGTGAAGCCTTTTTGAACAATAGTAACTTAAAACAATGTTATACAACTTATTTTTAACAAGATTCTTTGAACAAAACTCAATAATCCTTGCAATAAAGCTTGAAATCTCAAGCTTTAATGGAGGTTTTTGGAAAAAGATGAAGAAGAAGGAAATGGATAAAAGAGGAAATGACAAGATGGTTGTTGGAATCTTCTTTTAGAACATACCTAGGATGGTAGGAGAGAAGATCCCTTCAAATCTCTGTCCCTAGATGGTCCAAATGTGCAGGATTCTTGGCTGCATTTATAGAAAACGACAGCATGCTGGACACGGTCCCGTGTGCAGACAGAATCCTGACACAGTTTGTCCATATTCTGACGTAAAGTCAGAAAGGAATCTTTTGGTGGACACGGGGGCGTGTTGGCTGGGCACGGCCCCGTGTCGAAAGGCTGATTATGAAGTTTGTCTATTCTCAAGGAACTTATCCGGATCGGGCGGTTCCTTACTGGATGGAACAACCCCAAAGTTGTGGGTAATTTTTATGATTAGCGTTTGCATCTGTCAGGTGCATGCCTGCACCCCGTGCATAGGTCGTGGCCATTAATAACTTAAATGAGCCGAGGATATCCAGGACACAGTCGTTAACCCCCAGTGTTTATGTTATCAAACAATACAGATTAAAACGGGTTATGCAGATTTATTACATCACAATCCGATTAAATAATCTCATACCCGACCAAGCGCTATTATTGTAATACCGCATCCCAAGCCCGTATAAGGGAAAATAAGTTAAAAGTATTTACCTGATGCTAGCAGTAAAATCCTAAAGCTTTTTGAAGGCACCTTCTACCAGAAGCTATTTAATCTGTATAGAAGGTTTATTAACCTATTAGGATGCTAACGGGTCTTTAATTAAGTCAAGGACTTAGACCGGCTAGCTAAAAGGAAACCTTACGGTTCTAAACGCTAGATTAAGCAGAGACCGGAATAGAATGTGGTTTAGACCCGACAAGCTTGGATACTTGTAGAATATGGGTAAACTAAACACATTCTGGAAAATGAGAATTTAAATGATAAGGTTAAGCCCGTTTCGGCTATTTTACGCAAACTAGTTACGTAAACCGATCCAAACGCATAAACGCGTAACGGGTAACCAAATAAATTATATACAGGTCTTAATCGTTATTATGCTTAAAATATGTTAATACATCAGTAAGATGGTAACATATATGCCCAAAAAGTAATTTAAACCAAAATACGTCCCATAAGGGCATTTTGGTAATTTTAATGCCCATAAAAGAGTTTAAATGTGAAACCGAGTTTCAGGTCTGATTTAAGCAGTAAAAATATGTATTTTTATAAGTTATAACAGTAAGGTATTTTATATATGTGAAATTTATCTTATATAACCAAACTATGTACCGTAGGGGTATTTTTGTAATTTCACATAGGCTTTAAAGGTCAAAATAGACTTCTGAGTTTAAAAACTTTGGCTTACTGTTTAACTATATAAACTATCTTGAAACATCAGTAGGTAATGTTTTATATGTCAAATATAGTTTTGACCCATACTAGGTGCTAAAAACGCTTAAAAGTCGGTTTTAAGGGATATTCGGTTTAAAATAGGAAATCTGAGTTTTTGATCAGTTTATAGAATTTAAAATATTTTATTTATCATATAAAATCAGTAGCAAAAAGTTGGACATCAAACTGTTATGTAAAACTCATTTTATGCATGAAAAGGGTAAAACCGACAATTACCGAAATCAACCTATAATCCTATGTTATGCTCAGCCTAAAAATAAATAAAAATCTCCAAAAATCCCAAAATATTATTTTACATCAGTAGGTAAAAAGTTTGGTATCAAAAATCAGGTTTAGATAGGCTTTATGCTAATTACGCCATTTAAATAATAAAAAGCTCCTTAATTACGCTATTGAGCATAACTCCTAATCTAGACCTCAAACTGATGTCAAATTTTCGGGACAACTCTAAATATCAGTAGCAAAGTTGTTTGTCCATTCACATTGCTAAAAATCTCAGTTGTGTGTCAAAAGGGCGTTTATGGCATTTTTAAGCATAATTACGATCAAGTGCATATAATTCAACCCATTAGGCAACATGCAAAACTTTAGAGGGTTATACTACTAAGTAATGTGGTCCTAATAGAAGCTTAAAACATGGGAGAATTAAGCTTGAACGGGTCAGAACTGAAAGTCAAAGCAAAAGTCAAGCTTTTGCGACTTTCGGTTATAAACTGACCTTAGACTATTAATTGCCGGGTTAGGACTGACAAAACATGTTTTAATATTAATTACTAAGTCATTAGAATGTTAAAATTTAATTTAGAACCTCTGGTTTATTAATTTTAATCATTTTCAAACATTCTGTCCAGTTTAACTTTTTGTCAAACTACTTTGACCCGAAAAAACTAGTCAAACGAGGTAATTAGGAGGTGCCCTTTTTGGGGTTAATCACCTACCTTAATATGGTTCCATAACCACTTTCAATTTGATCAGTGGTTGGTCCATATGTAATTAAAACGAAAGTCAAACTTAATTTACGATAAGTTTGACTTCTAGACAATTAAGCTAATTAAAACAACTAAGCAAGTAATTAGAGGCTTACTAAAGGTCCTACCTGTCTTTTCTACACTTCAAATTCTTCTCCTAGTGTTTGCAAGCTCCAGATGCAGGTCCTTTTGAAGTTGTTGCAATTAATGTGCCAAGAACATAATACTAGCACTCCTTATATAGTGAATCCCATGAACTTAGATCATTCACACCTGTTATGGGGCATCCTAGGATCACCCCAGGTGTCCTAGTTGATGAAATAAACCGACATATAGCTCCCTAGGTCGATACAATCTAAGTTATGGCGGTTTGGAGAAGCTGACCTGCACCCGGCATTCTTTTTCTGCGCTGGGCACTCTAAGGCGGGCCGCGTAAGCCATAGAGGAAGCTTACACGGGCCGCGTAGGCCTGATTAACTGGCAAAACAAGTTTCAAGGTTGGCAGATTCAGTCCCTGGTTGTTTTAAACCCTTTTTAACCTTATTGTTGACATGTAAGGCCCTTGTAGTTAGTTTGTTGAGGCTCAAGGATGAATAAACTAACTTCGTTAGGCTTGGGTTCGTTAAATATCATTATGAATGTAAGTCTCATCAAGTTGACACTTATAGCCCAAAGGGTCTTGAAAACATGCTTAATGATATCGAAACCACGTGAAATTTATACCACTTATTCTTGAGAGTATATTTGAATATTTCGAAGCCTCGGTTTCGTTAAAAGGTCACTCAGAGGTCAGAATTGACATGTTGACACGTTTAACCCTTGTAGTTTTATAATCTTCCGATTATTTTCACAAACGGCTTCTTTCATCCAATCAATCCCTCGATTAAGAATATATTTATCACATATGGTAATTCAGAGGCTCAAGTTTGGCATGTTGACACTTTTAGTCCTTCTGAAGACATAGTTTCACTGTTTGTCAACTTTAGTCCCTCAAACTCCATTTTCACATATTTAGAGTTTAGGACACGTGTCTATACATAATTGGACACGTTTTTACGTGGTGTTACATCCTCACCCCCTTAAAAGAAATCTCGACCCCAAGATTTACTGGAATATGTGAGGGTACTTCTGTCTTATAGTGGACTCGACTTCCCACGTATATTCGGGACCTCTACGAGCATCCCATTTGACCTTTACTATAGGCACATGCTTTCTTTGGAGCTTTTTAACCTGTCGATCCTCGATCGATATAGGTCTTTCAACGAATCTCAAGCTTTCATCTATCTGTACGTCTTTATGAGACATAGCTAGCGATTCATCAGCTAGGCATTTCTTGAGATTACAAATGTGGAATACATTATGAATCCCACTTAGCTCCTCAGGCAAGTTTAGCTTATAAGCTACACTGCCGACACATTCGATAATCTCGAATGGTCCAATATATCTAGGGCTTAACTTGCCCTTCTTACCAAACCGCATCACACCTTTCCAGGGTGATATTTTCAGTAAGACTTTATCGCCAACCTCAAACTTTAGAGGTTTTCGCCTCTTATCAGCATAACTTTTCTGCCTATCCCTGGCAGCTTTCAGGCGATCACGAATCTGGACAATCTTGTTTGTCGTTTCAAGGACTATATCAGGTCCTGATAACTGAGCTTCTCCTACTTCTGTCCAACAGACAGGCGTTCTACATTTCCTACCATATAATGCCTCAAAAGGCGCAGCCTGAATGCTTGTATGGTAGCTATTGTTATAAGAGAACTAGATCAATGGCAGGTGGTCATCCCAACTACCACCTAAATCAATAACACACGCACGAAGCATGTCTTCTAAGGTTTGAATTGTACGTTCACTCTGTCCATCAGTCTGAGGATGGTAAGCAGTACTAAAATTCAAACGCGTGCCCAAAGATTGCTGGAAACTTTTCCAAAAATGTGAGGTGTATCTAGTATCTCTATCAGAGATAATAGTCACCGGTACGCCATGAAGAGATACAATCTTATCCACATACAACTGGTTAATTTGTCGGAGCTATGAGTCTCCTTGATGGGCAAGAAATGTGCTGACTTTGTCAGTCTATCAACTATAACCCACATGATGTCATTTCCATGCTTCGTTTTAGGTAACTTGGTTATAAAATCCATAGTTACCATCTCCCACTTCCACGTTGGAAGTTCTGGTTGTTGAAGCAGACCTGATGGCTTTTGATGTTCAGCTTTAATCTGAGCACAAGTTAGGCACTTAGATACATGTGTGGCAATAGATTTCTTCAAACCTACCCACCAAAAATTAGCCTTCAAATCCTGATACATTTTGTCACCTCCAGGGTGAACTGAATACTTGGAGTTGTGGGCTTCCTGGAGGATTACATATCGAAGTCCTCCTTGAATAGGAACCCAAGTTCTTCCATTCATTCTGAGGATTCCATCCTTCCCAGGTGTTAACTGCTCAGCAGTTACACCTAACTTTTCATTTGGAAGGTTAACTTCCAAAACAACATCTTTCTGTGCAGCTAATAGTCTTTCATTCAGACTATTCTTCAACTCAATGCTCTTGGCAATGATCCTGATTGGTTTAACTCTTTCCTTTCGGCTTAATGCATCCTGACGGGTGGTCCATTGGACAACCCTTAAGCATGTTAAAAGATGAAATAATCCTTCACTTAATCGTGTAATTATCTTGAATTAGATAACTACTGTTGCTTATGTTTCAGGTGCATTTCGGGGGCTAAAAGATGGATTAAGTGCAGCTTTGGAGACTTTGGTGATGAACGGGTCGAGCATGGAACAAGAGACAAAACAAAGAAGACAAATCAGCTCATCACCGTAAATTACGGTCCTACCGTAATTTACGGTGGACGTGGATTTCATTTTATGCTCACCGTAAATCAGTAGAGAATCACCATAAAACTTTTATGTTCACCGTAAATTACGGTGATGCCGTAATTTACGGTGGTGTCTGCGAGAAAACTTGTAACTGCCACATTTAAGTTAGTTTGAGGGGGTCTTTTCATCATTCCTCATCATTGGACGGTTTTGGATCATCTTGGGGGCGAATTTTGGCTGCTTATTTGGTGTTTGAACAATTCTTATCATCCGGTTTTTATTTTCGATTCGTATGAACATTGGTTTGATTATGATGATGATTCACCAAGCCATGTCCGGCTAAACTCTTCGGTGATCATCTTAGGTGAAGGTTTCTTGAACTTTTGTGTGTTTTATTTCTGAATTTCTAGAATGATAACTTACGTTGCTTGAATATCATGGTGTATGTTTGATTGCTTGTAACTTGTTAATCGATATTACAATTTCTAGTCTTAATCGTACGTTCTTGGTGCCGTTGGCAATCGAGATATCACGGGAAGGGTTAGGGTTGGTTATTGATTAATTGGTCATCGGGAAACAACCTCGCGTTTATATAATCCGAGTACTTTGTCCCCTTTTATCACTTCAATCATCTATACACGAGTTATGTCTATGTAACTCTTTCTAGTTGGAATTAAACACAATTGTTTAAAGAAACTGAAACCTAAGATGATCATTGTTCTCCCCTAATCTGTTTTACAACCAACATTTGATTTGAAATTAGTTTTTAATTTAGTTTTCTAAAACAACAATCCGAACTCTTGAATTTTAATTTCTGCAATTTAGTTTAATTTTAGTTTAAGTACAAAGCTATACAATTGACATACCTTCCACATACTCCCTGAGTTCGATACCCTCTTACCACTATCTATAGTTGTTTGGGGATTAAATTTGCGTGACCCACGACATCACGTCACATCCGCGACCACGTTCGCTTTACCTGGATGGTAGCGAATCTCGCAATCATAGTCATTTAGAGTTTCCATCCAACGGCGTTGTCTCATATTGAGCTCTTTCTGATTGAACAGATGTTGGAGACTTTTGTGATCCGAGTAGATCACACATTTAGTTCCATATAAATAATGTCTCCGTAACTTAAGTGCGAATACAACGGCACCCAACTCCAAATCATGGTTGGTGTAATTCTTTTCATGCACCTTCAGTTGTCGTGATGCATAGGTAATCACCTTGCCACGTTGCATAAGTACAAATCCTATGTCGGTGTGTGAAGCATCACAATATACGACGAACTCTTCAGTTCCTTCTGGTAAGGCCAACACCGGAGCATTGCTCAACTTTTGTTTTAGAATTTCAAAAGATTCTTGTTGCTTTGGACCCCAATCAAATTTCACATTCTTGCGGGTCAAAGAAGTTAATGGTGCAGCTATCCTTGAGAAGTTCTCAATGAATCTTCTATAATATCCAGCTAAACCCTGAAAGCTGCGTATCTCTGTAGGTGTCTTTGGTGCTTCCCAATTCATAATGGCTTCTATCTTGGCTGGATCAACTTGGATACCACGCTCACTAACAACATGTCCAAGAAATTGGACTTCGCGAAGCCAGAACTCGCATTTGGAGAATTTAGCATACAACTTCTCCTGTGGAAGCAATCCTAAGATACATCTAAGGTGCTTCTCATGATCAATTTGGCTACGAGAATAGATAAGTATGTCGTCGATAAAGACAATGACAAACTTATCTAGGTATGGCTTGCAGACTCTATTCATGAGGTCCATGAATGCTGATGGTGCATTAGTGAGCCCAAAAGGCATCACTAAAAACTCAAAATGTCCATACCTTGTCCTGAATGCTGTCTTAGGCACATCTTCAGTTCTCACTTTAAGTTGATGATACCCAGATCTCAAATCAATCTTTGAGAAATAGCTCGCCCCTTGGAGTTGATCAAATAAATCATCGATCCTGGGTAAAGGATAACGATTCTTGATCGTTACCTTATTCAATTCACGGTAATCAATGCATAAGCGCATTGATCCGTCCTTCTTTTTCACAAACAGTATTGGAGCTCCCCAGGGCGAAGAGCTGGGCTGAATAAAACCTTTTTCCAGTAAGTCATCTAATTGAGTTCTGAGCTCTTTCATTTCCGTAGGCGCTAGACGATAAGGAGCTCGTGCAATAGGTGCGGATCCTGGTAGAATGTCTATCCTGAACTCTACTTGCCTTTCAGGAGGTAATCCAGGTAACTCATCAGGAAAAACATCAGGATATTCAGAGATAATTGGAATATCTTCGATCTTAGGCTTAGGATCATTCAAAGTCACTTGTTCCATTTAAATGACACATCCACTCTTCAAACACCACGATACCTTGAGAATAGACACACTGCTGGGCAATCCATATTGTGTATCTCCCTGAATAGTGACTGATTCGCCAGAAGGGGTTTTGATAATAACTAGCTTTTTATCACAGGCAATTTGGGCTTGGTTATGCGACAACCAATCCATGCCTAAAACTATATCAAACCCAGCCAATTTCATTGGCAAGAGGGATAGCGGGATAGAATGATTCTTAATGGATATAGAACATCCATCAAGGAGAGTGGAAGCTGTTTCTAAGGTACCATCGGCAAGCTCTACCTCATATTTTATGTCTAGAGTCTTAATAGGCAAATTCAATAACTTACAGAACTTATGGTCTACAAAAGACTTATCAGCACCGGAATCAAATAAGACTCTAGCATAATTATTATTGATGAGGAAGGTACCTGTTATGACGTTCTCGTCGTTCACCGCTTCCCTCGCGTTCATCTGGAACACTCTTGCATTGTTTTTCTTTGCCTCTTCGGGCTTCTTTGCATTCTTGGGGCAATTGATTTTGATGTGCCCCTTTTCATTGCAACCATAGCAAGTTGAATCTTTGATATTTCGGCACTCAACCGACTTGTGCCCTTTCTTTTTACAAATCCCACATGGTTTGGCCTGTGGGTCTTGGTTGCATTTTCCAAAGTGCCTCTTATGACATGTCTTGCACTTGGGCTTATCATTCAACTGCCCCTTTTTGGAACCAGAGTTCCCTTTGCCCTTTTTGTTTGACTGAGGAGACTTTTCATCCTCTCTATTCCTCTTCCCATCCTCGGTAACCTTCTTCGCCCTACTCCTCACAACATCCAAAGTAAGGGATAAGGATAGATCTACATCAGATCTATAAGTGGCTGGCTTAGAGGCCTTAACATTCCCTTTTACTTCAGGGGCCAGACCACCAATGAAACGCGCAATTCGTTTGGGCTCAGGAGTGACTAGATATGGTACAAGCCTCGACATCGAGTTAAAACTAGTCACGTTGGATCTACAATCCAGGTCCTTCATTACCAAGGTGAGGAAATCAGTTTCTATCCTCTCTACCTCATGTTGAGGACAGTAAGTGTCCTTCACCAGATCAACAAATTTTTCCCAAGAAAGATTGTACAAATGAACCTTCCCGGTGGACTGTACTAGAGCTTTCCACCATGTGAGGGCATCGCCCTTGAAGGATTGAGATACAAACATAACTATATCTTCTTTAGCACATCCGCTGATGTCTATCACCGTCTCCATCTCGTCCAACCATTTCATACAATCAATCGCTCCCTTTTCTCCTGTAAAATCCCTCGGCTGACAGGAGACAAAGTACTTGTAGGTACAACCCTTGGTGTACCTAGGAGTCGGCTTGAGGACAATCTACCTCTTGGGCTCACTACCCTGATTGGATGAGTGCTGAGACTCACTTTTCTTATGAGTATGAGGTTGAGAATGGGATCTCGAATGAGTTTGAGACCGAACAACACTTGGCTCTTTGAACTTAGCATCTACCGCTTGAGTAACTGCAGCGGTGATCATCGCTTGCAATTCGGCACCAGTGATATTAATCCTGGTGTTGTTGCCTTTTGTAGGATGACTGTTTGCTTCATCCGAGCCAGCCATTTTTGAATACTATATAAACAATGATAATATTTAAATTATATAATGTATCATCACATTGATGATCAGTGGGTCATGGTATTATTAAACCATTTAGACCATTTAAAGTACTGATTAAATAATCAATAGAATATAATATTCTTTCTATTTATTAGATAGGGGAAATATAATTCCCAACTGTCGATGTCGTGAAAGACATTTTATTTAACATTAGGCTCGTCTCGAAGGACATTTAGATAGCTCAGAAAGCTTGTCACAGGGACGATTAAAATATAGCCAATGATCTCTTGGATCCGTGATCTTTTAAGGGGAACAAAGTTCATCGCCTTTTTGACAAGAAGTTTATAAATAATGCTATCATTGTCATTATTACACCTTTGCCTATAAGCATGCATCTATAATGGATGTTTTGGTGTACACATCATATTGATGTTTATTAGCCATGATTCGTATTGATCATTTAGGCTATACATAAGTGACTTGGAAAAATCCAAGTACATTTTTGGAAACTTGTGTGGTTTCTCGTACCGCACAGTCAGGAATGTTAACATGTTTTCAGATGTTAACAGTGATTTATTGTCTTAAAAAGGTTGTACCATCATAGCCAATTAATATTTTGGCTAGGTTATACCTTTAAGAATTTCTTTGGCAGATCAATTTAAAAGTCGAAATGATATACAATGATGTAATAAAATACATATTTAAAAAACAAAGATAAATTTCATTAAAACATTAACGATTACACGGTGCCCAAAACGGGTCTTAGAAAAACAAACTACCCACGCAGGGGCTACAGAAATAGGAGATAAGTCCACGCAGGGACTTTAGTACAGAAAATAAAATAATGTCCTCACAGGGACTTGACTGAAAAAAAAACAGTAGAAGAAAACTAAATAACTTCCTATTTCTTCTTGCCTTTAAGAAGGTTTGCAAGGCCCTTCCTAAAGCTACCATACTCCTTCTTGGTTTTTCTAGTCTCATGCTCAACCCTATCTAACCTCTCCAGGATTTCCTGAGTTTGCTACTGCTGCTGCTGGGGAGGAGGAGGTTGTTGGTAAGGCAGGTATTGATAACCCTGCACTGGGTATCAAGTTGGATAAACTGGAGGGTAAGTAGAAGGGTAAAGATGATGGTATTCTGCAGCTATAAGGTACGGATCATGAGTTCCATAATCCGATGGATATCCCGATGGGTTTCCAAAAGGATTGTACCCAGAAGAACCTGGGTAAGTCGGGATCGGTTTGTCGAAACCCATAGGCGGCTGTGGTGGTGCATAAGAAGCTGGTGAAGGATCGATCTTCGGCGCCGCGTTTGAGGGTCCACCCATTTGGGGGTCCTCGGGAATAGGAGGGTAAGAACTCGAACCTTGAGGAGAACTAAAACGAGGTTCTCCTAGCACGGATATACGTGCGTTCCTCCTTCACCTCGGAGGCTCGGGAGGTGGCTGAGGTGGCTGTTGAGGCGGCTCCTCAACAGGAAATGGTGGAGGTGAACTGCTTGAAGCTGGGGCTCAATCAAAGGAGGTTGAGCTGGAGAGCTATGGTACGAAGGAGTAAAGTACCAATCATAAGTGGCCATCCTCTCCTGAAATGAATCGGGCCCATGGTATGGTGATCCCTGAAATGGGGAACCGCTTGAAATACTAATTGGGTGGCCCGGTGTTCCGGTCTGCATCTCCGGGTCTGGGTCGTCGTCCATCTCCATTTCCTGAGAAAAGTGGTCCTCAGGGCCCAAAGGGTTGTAGCCCAAAAAGTCGATAACATAATCATTCGGATTGAATTGTGTCGGCGAGTAAATAGAATCCGAATGGTGAAACGAATGAGAGTGCAACAAATGGTAGGATTGGTGAGATTCGTGGGAGTGATGGGAGTGATGGGAGTGTTGAGAATGGTGTGAATGCTGGGGCTCGTCTGGGATAAGCGGCCCGAATGATGGATGGAATGAAGGTGAGGAGCTCAACGAGACAGGATGTCTCGCTGGTTCAAAGGAGTGACCCCACAGATCGTGTGAGTCAGAACTGGAAAGGGACGCAGACGGAGTGTGTCGGTGTGATGGTCCTGCTGTTGACGGTCCCCTCGCATGGGACCCTTTCCTCTACCCCTAACTCTTGGAGGCATTGTAGTTGAGCTTCCTATCGAAATAAGAAAACAAAACAAAATAAAATATAAACAACAAAGGAAGGTTAAGAATAAATCCTAGGTCATGGCCTAGACTCGAAAGTCTAAGGAATGTGCTTATTGTATCATTGAGATTAAACACAAAAGGTTAGTGTTTAATTCGCTCAATGTTGGCTCTGATACCAACCTGTCACACCCCCGATATTTCCACATATTACCGGTGGGCCCGGCGGGGAGTATCGTGACGTAGTTGATATCATCATTGTCAATACATACAATATTATAGCACAGCGGAAGGCTTGGTGAATAAACTATTACAAACCATAATATCTGAGTGTTCGAGTTTATGAATATACAGACTGGAATGTAACAAGATCCACAGGCGGATCATAAATGTACAAAGAAACAAAAACAACAGACTCCAGGTATCTTATGGATTTGCAAGATCCTCTATTGACACCCTATAGCTCCAGCCTATTACGAGAGGTACCTGTCAATCAGTCTTTAAGAAAAGACGTCAGTTTACACTGGTAAATACGATTAACAGACTCTTTTGAAAACATTTATGAAAATTGATTTAAGTGCACATGGCACAAACCATTTATAACTTGGGACAATCTTTAATAAAATCTTGTATACAGTTTTACATGTTTGTCATACATATGGGGCCGGTTTGGATGCTGGTCATGATAAACTGACTCACCACTTATAAAAACCACAGAGGAGTTATCCCCAACTTGTGGGTAATTTTTATGATTAGCATTTGCATCTGTCAGGTGCATGCCTGCACCCCGTGCATAGGTCGTGGCCATTAATAACTTAAATGAGCCGAGGATATCCAGGACACGGTCGTTAACCCCCAATGTTTATGTTATCAAACAATACAGATTAAAACGGGTTATGCAGATTTATTACATCACAATCTGATTAAATAATCTCATACCCGACCAAGCGGTATTATTATAATACCGTATCCCAAGCCCGTATAAGGGAAAATAAGTTAAAAGTGTTTACCTGATGCTAGCAGTAAAATCCTAAAGCTTTTTGAAGGCACCTTCTACTGGAAGCTATTTAATCTGTATAGAAGGTTTATTAACCTATTAGGATGATAACAGGTCTTTAATTAAGTCAAGGACTTAGACCGGCTAGCTAGAAAGAAACCTTACGGTTCTAAACGCTAGATTAAGTGGATACCGGAATAGAATGTGGTTTAGACCCGACAAGCTTGGATACTTGTACAATATGGGTAAACTCAACACATTCTGGAAAATGAGAATTTAAATGATAAGGTTAAGCCCGTTTCGGCTATTTTACGCAAACTAGTTAAGTAAACCGATCCAAACGCATAAACGCGTAACGGGTAACCAAATAAATTATATACAGGTCTTAGTCGTTATTATGCTCAAAATATGTTAATACATCAGTAAGATATTAACATATATGCCCAAAAAGTAATTTAAACCAAAATAAGTCACATAAGGGCATTTTGGTAATTTTAATGCCCATAAAAGAGTTTAAATGTGAAACCGAGTTTCAGGTCTGATTTAATCAGTAAAAATATGTATTTTTATAAGTTATAACATTAAGGTATTTTATATATGTGAAACTTATCTTATATAACCAAACTATGTACCTTAGGGGTATTTTTGTAATTTCACATAGGCTTTAAAGGTCAAAATAGACTTCTGAGTTTAAAAACTTTGGCTTACTGTTTAATTATATAAATTATCTTGAAACATCAGTAGGTAATAAGTTTTATATGTCAAATATAGTTTTGACCCATACTAGGTGCTAAAAACGCTTAAAAGTCGATTTTAAGGGATGTTCAGTTTAAAATAGGAAATCTGAGTGTTTGATCAGTTTATTGAGTTTAAAATATTTTATTTATCATATAAAATCAGTAGCAAAAAGTTGGACATCAAAATGTTATGTAAAACTCATTTTATGCATGAAAAGGGTAAAACCGACAATTACCGAAATCAAGCTATAATCCTATGTTATGCTCAGCCTAAAAATAAATAAAAATCTCCAAAAATCCCAAAATATTATTTTACATCAGTAGGTAAAAAGTTTGGTATCAAAAATCAGGTTTAGATAGGCTTTATGCTAATTACGCCATTTAAATAATAAAAAGCTCCTTAATTACGCTATTGAGCATAACTCCTAATCTAGACCTCAAACTGATGTCAAATTTTCGGGACAACTCTAAATATCAGTAGCAAAGTTGTTTGTCCATTCACATTGCTAAAAATCTCAGTTGTGTGTCAAAAGGGCGTTTATGGCATTTTTAAGCATAATTACGATCAAGTGCATATAATTCAACCCATTAGGCAACATGCAAAACTTTAGAGGGTTATACTACTGAGTAATGTGGTCCTAATGGAAGCTTAAAACATGGGAGAATTAAGCTTGAACGGGCCAGAACTGAAAGTCAAAGCAAAAGTCAAGCTTTTGCGACTTTCGGTTATAAACTGACCTTAGACTATTAATTGCCGGGTTAGGACTGACAAAACATGTTTTAATATTAATTACTAAGTCATTAGAATGTTAAAATATAATTTAGAACCTCTGGTTTATTAATTTTAATCATTTTCAAACATTGTGTCCAGTTTGACTTTTTGTCAAACTACTTTGACCCGACAATTGACTAGTCAAACGAGATAATTAGGAGGTGCCCGTTTTGGGGTTAATCACCTACCTTAATATGGTTACATAACCACTTTCAATTTGATCAGTGGCTGGTCCATATGTAATTAAAACGAAAGTCAAACTTAATTTACGATAAGTTTGACTTCTAGACAATTAAGCTAATTAAAACAACTAAGCAAGTAATTAGAGGCTTACTAAAGGTCCTACCTGTCTTTTCTACACTTCAAATTCTTCTCCTAGTGTTTGCATCTAATGACTCGCACAAAAATATCCTAAAACACTCCATAAGTGGAAACTCGGACCCCTGAAACCCTAATCCATGTGAAAAATCAAGAAATCAAGAATTTAGAGTTTCAGGCGGGCCGCGTAATAGTAAACTTAAGCTTACGCGGGCCGCGATGGATTGAAGGTCACCGGATAAGCATGAAGGCTTGACACGGGCCGCGTAAGACATAATGGTAGTCTACGCGGGCCGCGACAGCAAGGCAGATCTCCGGATAAGCTTAAGGGACACGTGTCGCGACTACCGGTGACTCAGCATACTCCGATCTGATCCACACACCCACGCGGGCCGCGTAAGTCTTCCTTTGATTTTACGCGGGCCGCGAGGCGCCCTGTTTCCAGCCTATAAATAGAGATCGATAGTTTCAGTTGAAATTCGTTCAATTTTTTTTTCCCTCAGCTTTATTATAATAGTAGCTCGGGATTATACCTTATAAATCCCGAAAACTCTGCCCGTTATTAGGGTAATAACTATAGTCACTGGTACGATTCAATGTCTGATCGATTGAAACTATCCGATGGATGTTTAAGTGCTGCCCGTAATTGGGTTATGCCTTTGTTATTCGTTGTGAGGGTTTTGGTCTCGTGAGTTGTCGTTAAAGTTGAATTGAGTTAGTACACTAATACGAGTTCCATTGTGTCTAGAAATTAGAACTCGTAATCAGGGATCTACTAGAATACTTAATAGTTAAAGTAAACTTAATAGTTAAATAAACTTAGCAGTTAAGTTAACTGAGAAGATTAATTAATCTATTAATTAAGTTAAGTATGATTAATTAATTAGTTAAGTGAGATTAATTAAGCTAAGCTAGATTAATTAAGCTAAGTACGATTAATTAAGATTAAGCAAGATTAATTAAGCGAAGTAAGATTAATTAATCAGCTAAGTAAGATTTATTAAACACCTAAATAAATAAATATAAATATATATAAAATAGATAATATCAAAGGAAGGTGCTAGGAAAGTGTAAGAGGATAGATATATGTGGATAGGAAGCTTCCTACAAGATGTATAAGTAACTTCCTAGAAAAGCTATAGGAAACTTCCTAGAAGTTACATACTTCTTACCTATAAATAGAAAACTTAGGAATTCATTTCCTTTGTTCATTTCTTCTATTCTTCTCTCTATACGTTAGTGTTCTAACCAATAATCACCGATGCGATGTTCTGTCCGATCGATTCAGGAACCATCTAATAAATGCCAAAGTGCTGTACTTTGTGAATTTCGGTAAACGGAATCCAAAGTGCTATACTTTGTGAATTTTGTTAAGGTTCGAATCTCGTGACTACCGTTAAGGTTTGATTTGGGTTTTACACAAATACGTATTCCATTCTGTTAAACTATATGTTTAAACTACCAAAATACTCCCAACTACACACTTACAATCAAACAAGCTGTTAAATCATCAGAAGATCCAGAACAATAAAGTATACGAAGGAGTAGAATCAAGAAGCTTGTTAAATCAATACTACATGCTTATGATGTGAGTCATTCTCTTTTTATTAACTGTTTTACAATACTCCAAATTATTTTCCAAATTTATAATTACAGGGATTAAGTCTTTATAATCACCAAATTACAGCCGGTATGTGGGGTATTGTGCACATTACTACTGTTTGTATCATTTTAGGTGAGCGAGCCTAAATCATGATATACACTATTAGGTAAGCGGACCGAAATAGTGATTAATGTCACTTGTGGGTGAACGGACCCAACAGTGATATGACCACAGTCACAGATCCGGTCGAGTGACAAATACTGTGGGTAGTTGGTTGATATGGAAACATTGTAATCGCTCTTAATACTGTAAATCATAACAAATATGTTTTGTGCAAACTGAATGAACTCACTCAGTGTTTCCCGCTGACAAAACCTTTTTAAAATGCGTTTCAGGTAATTACAGTAGATTGGAGTAAGGATTGAATCTGGCACTGAAGGACTTCAAGAAGTGGCTTATTTTATTAATTAAATCAAATTAAGAAATATTGTTTTATGTAAATGGATTTATCCCTTATTAAAGCTACCTTTGAAAAACATGGATTTATTCCATCTATTTAATAATTAAAAAGCCGGTGTTTCTAAACTCTGATATTTTTCCTAACTCACGGTTCTGATGAAATTTCCGCTGCAATGTTTTTCAAAAATAAACCACCGGTACCACTGGGCTGCTCGCGGCGCCCGATTCCGTCCAGGGTGGGGTCGGGGGTTGTGACAGTAAAGATGGTATCAGAGCCACTGCTTTAAGCCTATAAGTGTTGTGATAATAATACTTAAGCTTAAATAAAAGAGTTAGGAGATTGCTATTAACTGGTAGCACATCTGATAACATTTAGACTTGAACATAAGAAAAGATGCCTTAGTATAAGCTAAGCCACTTGTTTAAGCAATTAGGTGTTGTAATAATACCTAAGTTTAAATGGAGAGTTAGGAACTTAATATTATCTGGTAGCACTCAGGATAATATTTAGACTTGAACTTAAGAATTTTGCTTTAATATAAACTTCAAGAAAAAATTACTTATATAAGTATAATGTAAGGAATATTGATATACCATAAGAATGGTAATTAGAATATTGCAAGATATGATAAATAAGCAATAACATTTAATTACTATTAATTCTTGCTTTTTGATATTACTTGGTCTAGAATAAGATATGTTACGGGAATATAAAATTCCTTGATTCTGGATAAAAGCCCTAATAAAAGAGGCACTTTAAATCTTGAAAAGATACTATTTATGGGAAATAGAAAATTTTCTCCGGCAAAACTGGGTATAGAGTAGCAGACTCTCCAGCTTGTCCGGATATACTAAAGTTACCTCTCCGGCGCGAACCGGATAAGACGGGGTAAATGATATGTCAAATCAGTGACAAGATTTCCCTAAATAATATCATGACCTGATATCTGACTTGTTTTTGGAAATATGAATCTGTTAAATACATTGACCTTATAGAGGGTATGTATATTACAGCATGTGAAACATATGATTATATAGATATATATACCTATAAGGAATTCCAAAAGCCAAATAGGAATAAAGCACAAGCATATGTGTCTAGATTTCTTTATTAGGAATCTCTTTTCCGATATCAAACATTATTTCGTTTGATCATTTGTCTAGTAGCTCGTATGACAAAATAAACAATGGAAACCCTTTAAGTTGAAACACCATCAAAAGTATAAAAAATTCCAAATGCGTTACCATAAACTATTAACGCAAGTAAGAAGCATATAAAGTTGTGCTAATGCACAAGAAAACACATGAAACTTAAATTATACGTCCACAGACGTCAAAGTATATTACACACGACTTTCAAGGCAAGACCTTTTGAAAATATGATTGGGCTCTACAACAATGCATCCCAACAGTGGGAAAACTACTGATCGAAAAGCGGCACTTTGCCACATGATTCTACAAACAACATAAATCTCGCTGAGGTACGTTGGAACAATATTTCACAATCATCAGTGTACAGTCTAATCTGATTCATAATTATTATCACTACAAAAGGAGTCATATACCTTTGCAAATCCCCTATTTCATTTTTTCGACATTCCTTGGTAATGTCACTTAAGAACGATTATCACACGAAATTCCAGATAAAGTTCTTATATTTCTTTCGTTAAAATTCTGACCTCTGTGAATAGACTTTGGCATTGCTACTTCCCCTAATGGTCATCATACCATGAGGATTTCTTTCATAGTAGCAAATATTGATCTATTTCATTTCTTGGTAAATCCACACGTTACACATGCACTGTTTGTTGTGCATGTGGTTCATTTGAGTTATGAAGACCATAGGAGGGCATCATTCCAATTTGTTGTTTTATCAAAAGTTCAAATCTCATTTTGCTATACTTGATCTTTGCATTGTAAACTGCGTTTTTACAAAGCAATGACTCTTTAATATCGAATCAATAAATTTCTTGAAAAACTCGATTTTCTTTTAAAAAGGTATACATGATTTCTGTTATAATCATGTCCGAACTTCCTTATTAAAACTCGTTTTATTCAGACCCAGTTAACTTACTCGCAATACATATTCAATTCAAAATCCCATATGATATTTTTAGGCCATCATATTCGAAATAATCCTAACAAGTATTTCAATTCTCTTGAACTATAACATGCGTGTTTGATCTTCGACTTCATTAAATCGTTTCTTTGATCACGATCGCCTTGTGGTACATTTTCACAAAATCTGAAGCTTGCGCTAATCTCGGATTTAATTATGTATTTATTTATTCATATCGAATTCGCTCTGTTGATTTATTCTATACAAGCAATCTTAACACAATCATGTGCTAAGATAATTATACACAAATTTATTTCATATTTCAGTATATCTCTTAATAGTTCTTACAACATCAATCGAGCCTTTCGTAATATTTATTGTTTTATCATCATTTATCGAAAAACATTACATAAATTTAAAAATAAACTTAATTAATTATATATGGAAACTTACATAAGTAATATAGTATTACTATATTTAAAATTCTTGTTAAAACCATTAAGGTGGAGAATTTATATTTTTACGTATAAAATTTTGAGGTATACTCTTATCTAAGTTTATGTTTAGTTTTTTTATTATTATTGGTAATTAATATTAATTTTATTATCAATAATATATTATTAGTAATAATATATTAATATTATTTTTAGGTATTAGGGTTATTGTCAGGGGCAGATATTGGATAGCCTAGCCTTAGTTAGA
This sequence comes from Helianthus annuus, assembly GCF_002127325.2. Lineage (NCBI taxonomy): Eukaryota > Viridiplantae > Streptophyta > Magnoliopsida > Asterales > Asteraceae > Helianthus > Helianthus annuus. The sequence continues at coordinate 157,061,420 of NC_035441.2, read as the reverse complement.
CATGGACTGATCAACCATGCTTAAACAAGGCAGCACTAACCAATATCCAACCATGATAATGACTAGTTAATGTATATAAAAATATATATATATATACTTTGTACTATAAGGAGAAGACATATTTTCATAAAACAATACAAGAATTAGAGGGGCGAATAAAATTATTTAAATAACTGTCTAAGTAATCATGAACAAGACATTTTATAAGTAATTGTTCATCTTGATTAATATTCCACAACTATTAAATACTTATAAAAATATTATTTTATAATATATATTAAAATATCAAATGTTATTTACTCAAGCCAATATTTAAGTATGTTTAATATTAAAATAAACATTTATTATTTTACTTTATGATTTAAATTATCTTATTGTAAAATCTTATAGTTAAACATACTTGATTTTAAAAATGATAATCATGAGTTCTAGGATATTTGGATAAACATATTTATAAAACATATATCATTATTTTGTCGAAATTACCACGGGTTTTGATATTTTAAAACTATCCATATTAATTTATTATTTTACTTTATGATAACATAAAAGGAAAAGGTATTTAATAAATTAAAATATCACATATCTTTAATCGAACATTTTGATTAAAATCATCTTAATACAATTATGTATTAAGACAATAATACACTAACTCTATTATCTTTCGTGTATCCTTGCAATTCACTCATCTCAGCACATCGATTTTCTCATATCCTAATTCAATAATTGACAAATCATTTTCGTATTTCTATTTCATTCAAGCTTGTTGATTCCGAGTCGACCTCAGATTGACAATCAAAGTAAGTTCCCTTTTGACAATGACTTCTATTGTTTCTAAAAGTCATTCACAACTTGTAAACATTCAATCTAGATATCTATTGATCATACATCTCTTTTGATTTAAACCCAATCACCTTGGAAACTATATCATTTCATCTCATCTTCTGAAATATCAAGATTCGCTTCCTTGAAACTCTCAGTTAATTTCGAAAACGGTGAATTTATTCGGTCACCATAATTAGTGCATTCTTACAATCATTACAACACCTTGCAGTGTCCGTATAAATTTGTAGCATGTGCTAATAACAAACCCTATTCATACATCATTTGTTTGATTCGTCATTTTAATAGTCTTGATACATTTATGTACTCAGACCATGAAACATTAAATTCTATTGTCCAGTATATCCTTACCACTTAAGTAAACGATATTGATTTTCGGGTTGATCATTGACAAATCATTTTTCATACTTCCATTCACAAATAGAGATTTATCAAATCAGAATCTCCCTCAATTGATTAAAGTAAGTCTTTTCTGACATTGAATCCTATTGTTTCTACAAATCATTTTATTTCAAATTTCATGCCTATCAAATATCATTTGATTCATGAAATTTAGTCAAACTTGTTAATGGTATTATTTCATCTCATTTGGTTAACATCAATTCCTGAAACTAAAGTTTTGAAACCATTAAATTCCAACTATCCTATAATATTGATCTTTTGATTCCATCCCAGACACCATGATATATTGTTTTTACTAAAAGAAGTGACGAAACCCCAAGAAGATATCATAGTCGAAATCTCGAGGACGGGATTTAAAACAAGGTGGGGAGGATGTAACGACTCGCATAAAAATATCCTAAAACACTCCATAAGTGGAAACTCGGACCCCTGAAACCCTAATCCTTGTGAAAAATCAAGAAATCAAGAATTTAGAGTTTCAGGCGGGCCGCGTAAGAGTAAACTTAAGCTTACGCGGGCCGCGATGGATTGAAGGTCACTGGATAAGCATGAAGGCTTGACACGGGCCGCGTAAGACATAATGGTAGTCTACGCGGGCCGCGACAGCAAGGCAGATCTCCAGATAAGCTTAAGGGACACGCGTCGCGACTACCGGTGACTCAGCATACTCCGATCTAATCCACACACCCACGCGGGCCGCGTAAGTCTTCCTTTGATTTTACGCGGGCCGCGAGGCGCCCTGTTTCCAGCCTATAAATAGAGATCGATAGTTTCAGTTGAAATTCGTTCAATTCTTTTCTTTCCCTCAGCTTTATTATAATAGTAGCTCGGGATTATACCTTATAAATCCCGAAAACGTCGCCCATTATTAGGGTAATAACTCTAGTCACTGGTACGATTCAATGTCCGATCGATTGAAACTATCCGATGGATGTTTAAGTGCTGCCCGTAATTGGGCTATGCCTTTGTTATTCGTTGTGAGGGTTTTGGTCTCGTGAGTTGTCATTAAAGTTGAATTGAGTTAGTACACTAATACGAGTTCCATTGTGTCTAGAAATTAGAACTCGTAATCAGGGATCTACTAGAATACTTAATAGTTAAAGTAAACTTAATAGTTAAATAAACTTAGCAGTTAAGTTAACTGAGAAGATTAATTAATCTATTAATTAAGTTAAGTATGATTAGTTAATTAGTTAAGTGAGATTAATTAAGCTAAGCTAGATTAATTAAGCTAAGTACGATTAATTAAGATTAAGCAAGATTAATTAAGCCAAGTAAGATTTATTAAACACCTAAATAAATAAATATAAATATATATAAAATAGATAATATCAAAGGAAGGTGCTAGGAAAGTGTAAGAGGATAGATATATGTGGATAGGAAGCTTCCTAGAAGAGGTATAAGTAACTTCCTAGAAAAGCTATAGGAAACTTCCTAGAAGTTACATACTTCTTACCTATAAATAGAAAACTTAAGAATTCATTTCCTTTGTTCATTTCTTCTATTCTTCTCTCTATACGTTAGTGTTCTAACCACTAATCACCGATGCGATGTTCTGTCCGATCGATTCAGGAACCATCTAATAAATGCCAAAGTGCTGTACTTTGTGAATTTCGGTAAACGGAATCCAAAGTGCTATACTTTGTGAATTTTGTTAAGGTTCGAATCTCATGACTACCGTTAAGGTTTGATTTGGGTTTTACACAAATACGTATTCCATTCTTTTAAACTATATGTTTAAACTACCAGAATACTCCCAACTACACACTTACAATCAAACAAGCTGTTAAATCATCAGAAGATCCAGAATAATAAAGTATACGAAGGATTAGAATCAAGAAGCTTGTTAAATCAATACTACATGCTTATGATGTGAGTCATTCTCTTTTTATTAACTGTTTTACAATACTCCAAATTATTTTCCAAAGTTATAATTACAGGGATTAAGTCTTTGTAATCACCAAATTACAGCCGGTATGTGGGGTATTGTGCACATTACTACTGTTTGTATCATTTTAGGTGAGCGAGCCTAAATCATGATATACACTATTAGGTAGTCGGACCGAAATAGTGATTAACGTCACTTGTGGGTGAACGGACCCAACAGTGATATGACCACAGTCACAGATCCGGTCGAGTGACAAATATTGTGGGTAGTTGGTTGATATGGAAACATTGTAATCGCTCTTAATACTGTAAATTATAACAAATATGTTTTGTGCAAACTGAATGAACTCACTCGGTATTTCCCACTGACAAAACCTTTTTAAAACGCGTTTCAGGTAATTATAGTAGATTGGAGTAAGGATTGAATCCGGCACTGAAGGACTTCAAGAAGTGGCTTATTTTATTAATTAAATCAAATTAAGAAATATTGTTTTATGTAAATGGATTTATCCCTTATTAAAGCTACCTTTGAAAAACATGGATTTATTCCATCTATTTAATACTTAAAAAGCCGGTGTTTCTAAACTCTGATATTTTTCCTAACTCACGGTTCTGATGAAATTTCCGCTGCAATGTTTTTCAAAAATAAACCACCGGTACCACTGGGCTGCTCGCGGCGCCCGATTCCGTCCAGGGTGGGGTCGGGGGTCGTGACATTGCAAGCTCCAGATGCAGGTCCTTTTGAAGTTGTTGCAATTGATGTGCCAAGAACATAATACTAGCACTCCTTATATAGTGAATCCCATGAACTTAGATCATTCACACCTGTTATGGGGCATCCTAGGATCACCCCAGGTGTCCTAGTTGATGAAATAAACCGACATATAGCTCCCTAGGTCGATACAATCTAAGTTATGGCGGTTTGGAGAAGCTGACCTGCACCTGGCATTCTTTTTCTACGCTGGGCACTCTTAGGCGAGCCGCGTAAGCCATAGAGGAGGCTTACGCGGGCCGCGTAGGCCTGATTAACTGGCAAAACAAGTTTCAAGGTTGGCAGATTCAGTCCCTGGTTGTTTTAAACCCTTTTTAACCTTATTGTTGACATGTAATGCCCTTGTAGTTAGTTTGTTGAGGCTCAAGGATGAATAAACTAACTTCGTTAGGCTTGGGTTCGTTAAATATCATTATGAATGCAAGTCTCATCAAGTTGACACTTATAGCCCAAAGTCTTGAAAACATGCTTAATGATATCGAAACCACGTGAAATTTATACCACTTATTCTTGAGAGTATATTTGAATATTTCGAAGCCTCGGTTTCGTTAAAAGGTCAATCAGAGGTCAGAATTGACATGTTGACACGTTTAACCCTTGTAGTTTTATAATCTTCCGATTATTTTCACAAACGGCTTCTTACATCCAATCAATCCCTTGATTAAGAATATATTTATCACATATGGTCATTCAGAGCTCAAGTTTGGCATGTTGACACTTTTAGTCCTTCTGAAGACATAGTTTCACTGTTTGTCAACTTTAGTCCCTCAAACTCAATTTTTCACATATTTAGAGTTTAGGACACGTGTCTATACATAATTGGACACGTTTTTACGTGGTGTTACATGAGGACAGAGGTGAAAGTGTTTGAGAATAAAAAGGAAGAGATAAAGATCGTATGTAAGATCTGTATTTGTTAATTATATCTAAAACTGGCCGACTGATAACACTAGAGATTGATGTTAATTTGTGAAGTTTATACTTATGTTTATGTGATGTTGAAGCAATTTTTTAGGTAGAGAATATCACTGAATTGTTAGGTTCCAACGAGTGTTTTTAGAAGGACTTAGGTTGGGATTTTGCTCTGATGCTTAAGTTTAAGCCATAATTGTTATATGTATCTAAACCAACTGCATAATGCAATTCTCTTTATGTGCAGAACAAACCCTACCTTGTAAGGTTAGCTTGCTAACTGCAAAAGTCTGAGGTCACATGTTTTTCTTAATTATTGATTTCTCATTTTTTTGGAGTTGACATGTTCAAGTAAGTTCTGTCCTCCTTGATCTTTTACATAAAAGTTGTTAGTTTTAAACATTATGTTATAATGGTTAATATATTTCTTATATGAAACCATTTGGTAGACAACCTTTTTGTGTCATGCTCTGCAGTGATAGGTAACATCCATTATCAGGAAATATCTCACCCCTCTCTGCAGCAGTAGCTTCTGTTTGTATGTCAGTTGCTGCATTCTTGACGACTGCATTTTGTGCGATTCTTTTGGGGTACAAGCTGAGCAAAAGAATTATGTGCTATGTGGGTACACAATGTATTTTATTGTATTTTTCGACAGATGTACGCATGCTTTAGAGTGACCCCATCATGATAATTTTGTGACAGACATGTGTATTTATTATAACTTATTCGTGAACTTTGTCGACAGGGAAAGCAAAGAAACTAAAAAAGTTGGGACGTGGGAGAAGGCCTTCATTCAGTTGGTAGAGGTTTACCTTCTTCTTTTTTTCTCTATTTTTAAAAAGTTACTTCCTGCCCGGTTTTGTTAATCTTGGTCCCATGCCCGGTAAGAGGCCATATCTCTTACACGATGGTTTCCCCTTACACATTACTCTCCGGGTATACATGATGGTTTCCCCTTACACATTACTCTCCGGTTATAGGCCATATCTCTTACATGATGGTTTCCTCTTACACTTTACCTGAATTGTGATTTTTGTTTGGTTTCCAGTGTAATTACCTCCTAAATTTTGCCGTAATATTTGCAATAACAGTGAAGTTGCACTTGCTGCTGATTGAACAAGGAGGGCTTAGAGCACTCTTGGGCATGGTTAGATCTGGATATAACATGGATTGAAACCTGTAGCGATTTTATTTTTATAATATATGAATTGCTTGTAGTCGATATTGATGCAATTGAATGCATTTTTTCTTAATTCTTTTGTAGGAAGAGAGTTGAAGCAGACGTAGTGTCGGAATCAGTTTGGTCTCACATGAAATCAAACTCCCTTAGACGGTGGTAAGTGACAATTAAGAGCGTGCCGCCAGTTGATAGTTCATTACAATCGCGGTTAAAGGTCTTTACCATCAAATCGATGGCCTTTAAGTATAATTTCTTGCTTTCAATTTGCTTCTGTAATCATCATCATCATCATACTCAGTATATCCCACCAATAGCAAATTTGCTTCTGTAATTGATTTATGTATTAGCTGATTTCTTGCAATTTTGGTATTTAGACTTTAGTTTTTGCTTTGCCTATGCAGGTTATTTTGGTCAATTTATCATTGCCTAAAAGACTGAATTGTGATTTTTGTACATTTCCGGCGTAATTACCTCCTAAATTTTGCCGTAATATTTGCAATAACAGTGAAGTTGCACTTGCTGCTGATTGAACAAGGAGGGCTTAGAGCACTCTTGGGCATGGTTAGATCTGGATATAACGATGTCATCGCTCAGGTTTCCAAGGGAATTGCAAATTTCGCAAAATGCGAATCTTGAGCAATATCTCAAGGTTTTTTTATAGTTTTATATTTCTTTTTCTTTTTGTCACTTTTTTTGTATAGTAAAAGCAAACTTGGATGACTTTAAATTGTTTAGGACACAAGAAAGGTCGTTCTCTTCGAATGGATGGCGTCCCTTCGTGGTTTCTTGCAAAGTCGATTACTGCCTCAATATCAACCAGACGTCACAGCTTGCTCTTTGTCATTAAGCACACAATGGTACACATATTTCCTTTTATATATTTTGTTCTTTTATTACATGATCTTTCCTTTGATGTTTCAGTAGAATACTATATGATGTACACTTGTGTTGGTCTTCGAGACCCCACTAATAACAACGAGCTTGTGTTATCACTCGGTAGCAGTTTACTTAGTACATGGTTGATTCAAGGTACTACATCATTATTTAATACTACTGCATTATATATAAGCCAGCAAACCTAAATATATGAGAGGTAAACATCCTTTAATTTTCATTTAAGCCGCCTTATGTTAGTGCTTCTCATTTGCAGCTCAAAAATCTCAATCTGAACAGGTTGAGATTTTTTAGCCGGAAATGAGAAGCACTAACATAAGGCCGCTTAAATGCAAATTAAAAGATGTTTACTTTCCGTATATTCAGGTTTGCTGCCTTATAAATAATACATGGATTTTAAATAATGATGTAGTACCTTGATTAAACTCACACCATATAAAGTGGAAGGAATCGTCCTGCAGCAACCAATTCTTTCGTGGAATTGAACAAATCATTATCACAAATACGAGGAGCTATGCAGATATCTCATAAGTTACTCGGTTTACCATTCCATTTCTATACTTCTAAATCTAGCTTAGATATGTTCGCTTCTAACTACCTGTTTTGCGTTTTGAAGTGAAAGTTCATTTCTTTTTGTATGTTGTAGTTTGTATAACGCGGTATTTGGATGTTGTTGTTGCCGTTGCCTCTGCTGTCGCTGCCGCCGCCGCTGCTACTACATGTTTGCTTTTTTACTTTCGCTAGTTAAACTTTAATGAACATAGATGTATGAATATTAAAAATGTTTTCTGATAGGAATACATATGCCATTGTCTGTATATAGTTACAAGTAATCGTTGTCTTCTTTGCGTGCTATTGAGAGTGATTATTCTTTGGTATGCATCTTTTTTTCAATGGGTCAAGAAAGTTTGATGGGTTGTAGGGTATTTTAGAGAGTTGAGTTGTAGTTAACATTTTATGTTTTGTTTTCAAGGACTGAATGTCTCAATCTTATTTAATTTGAATTAACCCACACATGGTTGTGATGGGAATAACTGGATTGACGTTTGGGTTCCTCTTTTTAGAGAGTTGGACTAATATAGGATTCAACTGAAGCCATGAAAGATGAAGATTTGTAAAGATGGTTTAGAGGTAAAGGCATTGTAAAAGAAACTTCAATTATTATCAACCAATATAATATTTTTATTATATCGTCCAAGTTGTAACGAGTGAAGTGCTTATATGGTTTGGAACAGTGTTGGTTTGAAATATATTGGTTTGGAACTAAATGATGTATTAGATAATATATTTTTAAACATGTTTTGTGGGTTCATTATGCTTCTCTCGTGTCTAAACTTAATCAGTCAACTTATTTAATGTATTATTACGTATAATGTGAATGTGAATTCATTAAATAATTTCACATCATATTTTACATTTTAAACACAAAAACTTTTATCATTATCATTATACTTACAACACTAACAACAACACGCCCGTCGGGCGGGTGTCCACCTAGATAGATTTATGAGGTTTCTTATAATAGTTTGGCCTATGCGGATCACCAGATTTTGCATCTTTCTAATTATGTGTGGTATAACGATATGTGTGTTTGGCTTATGTGGATCACCAGGTTTTGCATCTTTCTATAATATGTTTTTTAGTATTTGATTGCGATCGTTATTAAACCTACCCGTGTGTTGACACGGGTCTTACTACTAGTTACATACATATAAGCTATATCATAAATTAATAATAACTTTATATATACACTTACGTGTATATACATCACAACATATAAAATATAAATACTATTATCAAATACATATACAAAAATATTGCACGTTATGTCCTTTAGGCCAAACCCAGATAGAATTTTCAGTTAAGTTATGTCATGTGCACTGCACATGAGGGTAGAACGGTCATTTCACATCCCCACTTGTGTTTCCCCCTTTTAATACCCTGATAAAACCCAATTCATCACTTTTGTAAATTAGGGCTCAACATCACCCACCAAATTAGGGTTCGTCGGCCAGAATCATGGTGAACTGCCATTGTGGAAGGGAGGCGATAATACAGACTTCATGGACAAAGAAGAATCCGGGTCGTCGTTTTTATTCTTGTCCTGTCCAGGTAATGTTAACCTCATGGCTGGATGGTTCGATCAGGAAAGGTGATGTCGTTTTTTACTCTAGTGTTTTGATTTGGTAAAACGTAGGGTTCAAATTGTCCATTTATTGGATGGTTCGATCAGGAAAGGTGCCAAAGGTGCATAGATATCATACATGGATTGCTTATGGCTAAGAACAACTTGGAATCGGATAACATGAAGCTGCAACAAGAAAACATGAAACTGGAACAATCAAACTGGTTGCTTTTGACCAAAGTGAAAGATGCTGAAGCAAAGTCAAGAAAATTGAAAAAGTATTTGGTTTGCAGTTGGATCTTTTATTTGTGATGTGCAGTATGTGTAAAATGACAAGATCTAATTTTGAATGACAAGATCTAAGTTTGTGATGTATGTTTTGGCTTTTTAGGGTGTTATTTGTGATGTGCAGTATTTGTGATGTGCATTGTAATTGACCAAACGATGACATTCAAAATGACCAAAACAAAATGATCGAAACAAAATGACCAAAACAAACTGTAATGACAAAGTGGAATGTCCAGTTTGCAGTTTGCATTGTAATTGACCAAACGATGACATTCAAAATAACCAAAACAAACTGACCAAAACAAAATGACAAAAACAAACTGTAAGTGACCGAAACAAAATGACCAAAACAAACTGTAAATGGCCAGAATAACCATAACCTATAATGACCAAACGAAGTGCAATTGACATTCAAAATGACCAAACTTTATAGTAATGCAAATGACATTCAAAATGTCCAAAACAAAATGACCAAAACACCATAACTTTTTACCATACTATAACCAAACCTGAGTTATGTTCCAAAAACAACCACCAGTTCATAAACACCTAAAGTAGCTACCACAAGTTCCAAAAGACATAAACAAGTTCAAAAGCACATAAACACAAGTTCAAACTTAAACAAATCACAGCTTCTTTGAGACACCAACTTTTCCACCTTTATCTGCCTTCCCACTCTTCCCTGATTTGCCAACTTTCACAGGTTCACCTTGACCCTTGCATGTCCTAGAATTATGCCCTGTCTTCTTACACTTTGAACATGCCCCTTTAGTGTGTTTTTTTGGATAGTCTTCCTGATTAGGTCATCTCTTCAAGCTCCACTGCAGATCTTTTCCTCAACTTCTTTGGTCTACCAACCTAGGTGTGGTGTTTTAGGGGTGTAATTGTTGTAGGAGCATGAACCTTGGTCCATAAAGTCCTCCCATTGATAGGGTTTACCTTAAAAGAGTAAACCTGCTTCCACCTCTCCGTTGTATAAACGGGATGCACCCAACTCTCCAAAGCACCCACCCTTCCACCACTAGCAGCCTTCTCCCATATTGCAGCCACAGCATGTCTGCACGACATTCCTATAAACCATACTAAACCTTTAAAAAAAGGATATCCGGTTAACTAAAAACAACTTCAAATAATCAATATTACCTGTTATTTCCCAGCCCCTACAACTACATGTCCTTGCAGTCAAATTCACCACACAAGCATGATTTGGCTTTCCACTGACCTGATAATAATCCCCTCCATTCCACTGAGCATGGTAATGGGTTGCATCTCTTTTGATCCCCTCAAAAACTTCTGTTGCCTTGGGTGTAAGCAAGCCATCGCTTTTCTCTATCAAGTTCAAAACAGTTACTATCCTCCTCATCAAATACTCCCTTATGTATTCAAGTGCAGATATGATAGGCTTGTCCCTGCCTTCTACTATCTTTCCATTATAAACCTCACACATGTTATTAAGTACGATATCAGAAACAGCCCTCCCTGTGACTAGGGGTGTGAATTTCTGACACGACCCGAAAACACGACACGGACCGAACACGAATTTTTTGGGTTTGGGTTTACCCTAAATAGGTTCGGGTCAGTTTCAGGTCAAACCGGTGAACCCGTTTAGCTAAACAGGCCAGGTTCGGGTCAAACCCGTCGGGTTCGCGGGTTCACTTGTTTAATTTATAAAAAATAATATAATAGGGTAACTTATGTGAATGTGTGTATAGTAAAGGGTTTTAGGTTGAAGTAAAGGTTGCTTTTAAAATATGACGGCAGATTTCAATTTCATTGGGCCTTTAGGGTGGTTAACTATGAACACAATCATGAGATTAGGTGAGCAGCAGGTTTACTTCATTCGAAGCCAAAAGAAGAAACGAATCGTCAAATACTCAGGGCGCCAATGGGCTCTAATCAGTTTAAATTCATGGATTGGGAGAAGTATCTATATATACTGCAGTTAGGGTTCTTGATGGTTTCATCTCAGCTCTTCCAATCGGCCATTCGCCTAACATCAACAGAGCTCATAAGGTTTGTTTTTGTTCGCCAATTTGCTTTCTTTGCAATATACAGGTTTAATAGTTTAAGGACTGATGTTTTCATAATTTTGGTTGCAGCTTGCAGGTTCCAATTTTCTAATTGAAAATGAAGAAAAAGCCAAAAAGTCAAGGTATCTCACTATCTCTAAACGTTTGAACTTTGTGTAGTATTACTTATAGTAGCAAATTAGCAATGATCCATTTTTTGATATTCAAATATAATAATATATGATCTAATCTTTTCTAAACTGTCATAGTCTATTCCAATATCGACTGTTGCTTCGGAAGCTTGTTTTAGTGTTAGTGGAAGAATTATTGATCAATATCGTAGCTCATTGACACCACAAATTGTTGAATTGTTGATATGTAGTCGAGATTGGCTTTTTGGAGATTCGGGTAATGTTGTATTCCGATTTTTTTTTTATATCTCATGTTAGCATGCTGCACACCGGGTGTTCAATGTTGAACTTAAATGTATTTTTTTTACTTGTTCTAGGATTGCAAACAAAAGAAAAAGAAGCAATGGATACTATTATTGGAGATGTCATTTCTCAATACAGTGGGGGTCATGAAGATGAAATGGAATATGAAGAATGAAAATGAGCAGATATTTATCAGTTGATGTTTTGTTGAAATTTCTTTTTTATAGACAATTTGTTATCTTTTGGTACTGGTTTAAATGGAATTACTGGTGAATGTGTTTTGTGGTGATTTATTATATTGATGTTATATTATATTTTTACCTTTTTAGTATAGTTTTAAAACTTTAGAGCAGATTACTTAATAATAGTTTAATGTTCGGGTCAAACGGGTTAGGTTCAGGTTAACCCACAAATAATCGAGTCGTGTTCGGGTTGGTGTGTTAACACATTTTTCGGGTTCGGGTCGTGTTCGGGTTTGAGTAAATTTTTCGGGTTCAGGTCGGGTTGAACCCGCCAACCTGAGAACCCGACCCGTTAAGCACCCCTACCTGTGACCAATGTTGGAAAAAATCAATACATAAGTTATATTGAGCAATATAAAGGAGGAACAACTCAAACATATCTGAAAAGTGAGACCTCGACCAATGTAAAGCATAATCCCTCAACAGTGTATATTGTTCTGCAAAGTCCCCTTCTACATGCTTCTTGGCTATGCATTTAGCTCTATATGCCTTCATCCTTGAAATTCCAACAGAAAACTTCCTTTGAAACTGTTCTTGTACAGCCTTAATAGGGATTTCTGGGTTCTCTTCAATCTGCTCTAGCATCTCCTGTGACAAGAACTTTGAAGTACACGCATAATGCTTCCGGGTTGTAATGCATGTGTGGTTAGTAATTAGGGTTTTAACCAACCAAGATTCTGAATTTTTTTCCTTTGAAATCAACAGTACCCAAGGGCATTGGTATTGATGGGGGTTTGTCCTTTTCCCCCTACCACCCACATTTATTTCAACTTTTTGCTGATTGGTCCCTTTGTCTTGATTTTTTTCAACAGAAACCCCCTTCACCTTTTTTCCCCTTTGTCTTCACTATTTTCCATCTCACCAGTTGTTTCTTTACCTTTTGCTTGGTTGATATGCATCCGATTGTCATCTACCTCAAAGTCTGGTTTAGAGCCTTGACATACTGCCCTAACCCTGCTGTGATCATCTTTGATAATCTTTATAACCCTTCTAGTTTCAATAGCATGTTTTTTTATCAGCCTTTTTACTTCTTGTTTACTGCCAAACACCTGCCCAAGGTAAAAGTTTACCATTCTCATTGTTCTTCTTATTTGTGCATCAAATGTTTCCTCGTGCATGTGTCATTATCATCAGATTCAGATCCACTGTTAAACTTATCACTATCTAATACATCCCTATCCATGTCTTTATCTATATTCATATGTTGTTCATTAATGTTGTCCTCAACTTCCATATCAACATTCATCCTATAGTCACTCATGTCCACTTCATGATCAGTCATATTGTTCACTTCATCCATTATGTAATCACTATCACTATCACTCCTATCCTCACTAGCATTATCACTCTTATCCTCACTACCATTATCATGCATATCTTCCATACCATCATCATTCCTATCCTCACTAACAGCCCTATCCTCATTTACATTCACTTCAGTCTCAACCCATGCTTTCTTTGCACCATCATATTGCCCAACATCCATTTCATCTAGCATATTAACTTGCACCTCCCTACTGGATTCCCCATGTTCCCCTTGGCCACTGTTATGTCCAACACTTGCATTTTCCTTCATAGGAACTATGGTATATGGTCCAATTTCATCTATCTCTTCAATGGTGATGTTAGGTTTACTAGGTGAGCTAAACAGTTCCTTCATATTTTTCAAGTTGTGTGTGGTATATACATTGATCACCTTGTGCACTTCAACATACCTAGCCAAGTTCAGACGATCTTGATCACTGCTTAGGTGTTCAAGACCATCGTCTAGGGTTTTTTCAGGATTTAAAAACTGGTAATACATTGGGGTTAAGCTATTATATCCTAAATTATCCAACATAAGATCAACTTCATGTATAGAAAACTTATCAATATCAATCAGGTCCACATAACTGATCTTGCCTCCTACATATGTGCGTCCAGGAGGTGATGTTAGCCACCATGATGAAAGCAAAGGCTAAAGAAATTAGGAAAACCATCTGCAAATTTTCAATATTCATGTTATTAATCAACTCATGATCAACAAAACCACAACATATTATCCCAAAATCAAAACTAGGGTTATGAAAACAGTTCAACGACATCATCATTGTCAAGGTTATCTCTGATATACCAACCTTCTTCATCCTGCGACATTGGAAATCTTGATCGTCGTTTTATGGTGGCTAAAACCCTAAGAGTGAAAGGTGAGGGATGATGAATGTGCAAAGTGATGAATTGGGGGTGTTCTCAGGGTATTAAAAGGGGGGAAACACAAGTGGGGAGGTGAAATGACCGTTCTACCCTTATGTGCAGTGCACATGACATAACTTAACTGAAAATTCTAACTGGGTTTGGCCTAAAGGACATAACGTGCAATATTTTTAAACATTAAGTCTAAAAGTCATCAATTTTGAAGGTAAAGGACAGCGCCTGAAATTTGGGACAAACATAAAGGACAAAACTTGTAATTTACTCTATTTTTATCTAGCAATATTATATTCATATTAAAGATTAAAAACACTCATTATTATGTTGAATTTTTTTCCAAAAAAAATGTCGTATTAAAAAGTTATGGACGTTTTAAACTGATGGAAGGAATTGGTGTATGCCTTGAATGTGGAGAGAGAAAGTTAATAAATGTTGGATTCTTCCACTATTTTATTTTCTTTAAAACTAATCTCAACCCTTGGAATTTAAGATCAATGAACTAAATTCTTTTTACTATTTTTATTTATTTTGCCTTTTGTATGTGATTGTAATGTAATGTAATGTAATATAATAGGGTGGTTTTTATAGATAAGTTGATTATATTAGGGTATAAGGAGTGGTTAAACACTTTAAAGTGGCAAACCAAAAAACCGACCAATCAGAGCGTGCCATGTCAATTAGGCAAAAGTGTTTAAACTTTGCTGAAAATTGTTGGCAGTGGTTTAAACACTTGCTGAGTGGTAAACTATTTTTTTTTTTTTTTAAAAAAGGAAAAAATTGTGATTGGTTGAGATAGGAATGGACCCCACCCACAATATCCCCTCTCTCTCTCTCTCTCACTACCTTCTCTCATGTTACCGATCGACAAACCTTTACCGATTTTGTTTGTTTGCCGCGTACCGACATAGTCGGTGGCGGTGTTTGCCGATCGGCAAACATCTTTGCCGACCTTCACCGCGTCCCACACCGTATACCCTTATGTATAAAATAATGATAAGAAAATATTAGAAAAAAGATATGAAAAAGAAAAAAGATGGGAAGGAATCTAGAAGTGATGAATGATAGGTGACATATAGATACATAAATACATCTTTCTCTATCTACATATATTTGCCTGCCCAAAACCCCATAACCAATTTCCAAAATTCTTTTTCTAGATTAGATTTGCCAAATGGGAAAATCAGCGAATCATCGAATCACAACAATTTACTTCCCATTTAATATCACTCAACACCACCTTCCCTTCTTCATCATTTTCATTTTCATTCTCATCTCTAGAGAGAGAAACTCACACAGATTTTGAGAGAGAGAGAGGGATCTCTCTCCTTTTCTCGTACCTGTTCATCTTAAAAACTAGATTATGTTCTTCCTTTTATCGTTAACACAGTTGTTTGATTAATTGATTATTATGTTTGAATTTTGGATAATTTGACGAAATCGAGTTCATTGAGCTGAAGATTTTCACGATTTGGTAGACGACCGGAAGGTATAATACATTAATTTTATAGAATTTGTTGTGATTTAATTGAGTATAGAATTTGTTGTTGATTTGATTTAGGTTTTTTTATTTGTAGTGGTTTCGATTTGTTCAATGCTTGTTGTGATGACTCTTTGTGTCTGCTTGTTGATTTTAATATTATAGTTTTTAGTTTGTGTATGATGTTCGATCGGTCCAAAGAGTGGTTCACTTTGGGAATAATTACCGTACACAAAGGGTAAGGAACTGTACATGGTTATTATGTCTGATTTTTTCACTGTGAGTTGACTTTTATTTTGGTCAAAGTACCAAAATTACAGGCATAATTTGTAAACATGAGAGGTGTTGGATGATATATGGAGATTTGAATGCAGAAAGCTTCATCATACATAGCTTCACTTGTTCATAGTGAATCGTTTTTCGTACTTTCATTCGCGTATTTTGCTGAAATGATGGTTTGTTTCAATCAAATAACGTTGTGCTTCGGATATTCTGGTCAATGTTGTTAGTTTAACATAACTTGTTTTCCACTTTTGCAAAAAACAATGGTTTTTTTTGCGCAACAAAACATATTAGGACGGTGTGCATAATCGAATTTGGGGCAGAACGCTGTCGCATATCTCTAAACACAGATGTATAGCCTGCTTGCAAGATTAAAACTAACCGATAGTTTGTAACAAGGTTCATCATTTAGTGTTTTTGTAAAACTAACCGTTAGTTTGCACCGAAAACTCAAGCATGTTGTAAAAAATTAGCACGTAGCAATGCAAATGAGCAAATAGCGAACTAATTTTTCGCCTTTTACTAAAGAATACCGTGTGCTCTTTGTATAACATGGCCTACGCCAGTTTTTGTAGACTTCCTTTTTTCTTGAATGACTTGGTAGCCAAAATAAAATAGAACACTCATAAAGTAAACTTTTTGTTGATATGAACTTGTTTGTTTCTTAATCTGGTTGCAGAAATGGGAGCCAAAGTACAATCTAAAGCTTATTTTCCAGGTTCTATGACGGATCTAAACAACGGTTTTCACAATAGTGTTTGGGATCTATATCATGATGACAGAAGTCACAAGATTCCTCCCCCTGGAAACAGCCAGCATTACGACTACTTTCTATCAACACAAGCCATGGATGGATACAACGGATACGCCAAAGAGCAGATTAGGCAAACTATTTTAAAGCAAGAAACAATCTTCAAGCATCAGGTTTGTATCTTTTTTGGCGTATTTTGTTAAATCTTGTTATCCGAGTTACTAACTCTAGCATTTAATATATTTATGGTGTTTCCTTTCATTCCAGCTCCAAGAACTTCATCGGTTGTATAAAAGACAGAAAGATTTGATGAATCCCGTATCCACAGAATCATTAAACATGGGTCATTTTCTAAATCAAGTACCGTCTAGTTTTCCTCAAATGAACACGAGTTTTAGTCGAGTGTCTACTTCAGGAACCGACAATACGTTTTCTCCTATGGATTCTATTAAGGGGAAAAGTGCATTACAAGAGTTCAATCCTCCCATTTCGAAAAGTTGTGTTTCTGAACGAAGAGTAATTGACCTGGAAGCGCCTGCTGACGTGGACACGAGTAACAAAGGGAAAGCTTTTAACTTGGCTGACTTGAATGAACCGATCCAGGTTGAGGAACGGGAAACGGCTTTTTCAGCGTTCTTTAGTAACAGAAGCAAAACCGATCGTGTTGTAGAGGAAACACAAAAGCGGGAATCATCTGCAAAAAGAACGTTATTTGGTATAGAAATCGGTGAAAGAAACCACACGTCATCTTTTGTTTTACCATGGAGAAACAGAAACACTACTTTTCATCACAACAATTGGCTTAACTCCTTCGGTTCAACAAGTCAAACCCCGGGGTTCTTTGATGGCACTTCAAGGTTGACTACTAAAAAGTCAACGGGTCAAAACGCGTTTGTTGACTTAGGTTTTCTTAATGGTTCCAGTACCAAAGATTCTGTACCGAACAATCTTGAAGAAAGTCGTGCGCGAGATAAACACACGTTTCTCGACATGTGGAAAAACCGTGAAACACCTGAACAAAGACTGCCACCTTGGCTTACATCAAAACTGTGTGTGCAGACCGAACAGATCCAAACAAAAGTTCATCATATTAACTTGGATTCGTTGCAGAATCATTCTCAGCAGTTTTTCAAGAAAACCGAAAATGCAGATAGTAACGATACGCGTAACGTTAACAAAGAAAAAAATGATGATACCAAGAGCGTTCCGAAAATCCTTGGCGTACCGATTATCGACAAAAAAGCTGAAAATCGTTGTGAATCGAAGGATATTAAGCATCATATCGATTTAAACTTATCTCTTGATGAAGAAGATGGTTCTCCAGCAGCACCGTCTTTCCCTGAGTCGGTTGTCAAGATTGCTACAATGGAGATAGACTTAGAAGCTCCAGCAGTTCTTGAACCCGACCCGGATGATGGATCCGTGGATGATACCTATACGGATCTTGTTAAGGGTGCAGCCGAGGCTATTGTATCCATTTCATTCTCCGAGCCACCATCTACCGACACGTTGCTTTGGTTTGCTGAGGTTATTACATCTAACGGTTTAAAGAAAAACAAAGATTCTATTCCTGAAGGCATGGATTACTTTGAGTACATGACACTAAAACTTGAAGACACTAAAGAAAAATACATTAACTATGAACCGGTGATCGTGGAGGAACATAAAGAAGACGAAAATGGCTGCTTGTCGAAAAGGACAGCTAGAAAAGGACAAGGAAAGCGGGGACGTCACAGGAAAGATTTTCAGAAAGATATACTGCCGAGCATTGTTTCGTTATCAAGGCGGGAAGTGACAGAAGATCTTCAAATATTCGAAGAGGCGCTTTCTGCTACTGGTGTGTCTTGGCAATCTAGTTCGTCTAAAAGGAAAGCTGCGGCTAGGAACAGTAGGGGCAGGCGGCGGTTGGTAGCAGTGGAACCCTCATGCAACACACCGCCGCCAGCTGCTGGGGGTGGGGAGCGTAGTGTATGTATGGAAATGTCGTTGGAGAAGAGTCTTGAAGGGTGGGGGAGGAGGACGCGCCGGCTACCTCGGCAAAGATGTCAGAACGGTGGTAATCATAACCAGGCTCTTGCTCTGAATGTCAAGTAGAGATGTTTTGTTGTTGGTTTCTTGTAGTCATTGTTGTGCATAATTAAATAGACCTTTTATATGATGTCTCCAATATAAACATATGAAGCTTGTCACAAACAAAAGAACATAACAGGAATGGTCATGAAACTTGTTGCCTTTTAAGGAGTCCTTGTCATTGTGATACAGATCTAGAATGGTGCTTGGTAGAGGTGGTAAAAAGTAAAAGCCATCAAACATGTGAAGATGGGTTTGGGTGAAAACAGTACAAGTTTAACAATAGGTTAAAATGGTTGGGTGGTCATTTCTTATACACACTTGAAACGTGTCATGAAAAATATGTTTAGAGTTGACCAGTCTAATCCATTTAATAAACATGTCATGTTTGGGTGACCTATCAAACCCGTTTATTAAATGGGTCGTGTTCAGATTTAACTAAAGTAGAACATGATGACTCCTTTTAAAATACAAATAATTTAATTTATAAGTTTAAACTAGTCGACCCTTTTAATCCGTTTGCAACTTTTTTACCACCTCTAACAAGCATCATTCTAGATCTGTATCACAATGACAAGGACTCCTTAATATATGTAAAATCATCCACTATTTGGTCCACATGTTTTTTTTTTAATTGTAAGTTTTTGCCTATGCATTATATATTATTTTTGGTAAAAGTTTGGTATATATTAATTTACTAGATTATGGAACTAACTATTACAAAGACCCCTATGCTATTCAACAATTGCATCTGAAGTCCCTATACTATTATGACCATAACAATCGACAACGAACAAAGAAAAATAGAAAACTAAAGAAATCGAGTAGAAGAACCCGTTTATTTCTTGCTCTCCAAGCTTCCCGCTCGATCCCGTAGATTCCGTAACCTTGATTTCTTGCAAAAGAAGCTTAATAATTCGTCCCTTATGATTGCTGCGTCCCCTGTTTCTGATGTCTCTATTATTTTCGGCTGATGTGATGTAGAATGTAATGATGTGATCGTCCAATTATGTGTATAATATTATTCCCCCCCTCACTTTAATATCTATCTATACTAGATTATCTACCCGTGTGTGATACACGGGTTAAAACAATTGAATTTTGATAAGAAATAAAAAACTACAAAGAATGAGAATTATATAAAACTTAAAAGTGTAAATAATTGAAATTAAGCATTAGTGAAAAAAAGGAAATATGTATTAAAATTCATGAATATAAAAACACTTCATAAATTTCTAAATATTTTCCCATATATAGTATAATAAATTAACATCGGCTTTGCTTCTTACTCTTAATATAATTCATCCCATTTTGGTTTTCGGACATACATCTTGACCTTCATAAAACCAATTATCTATCCACGTTTAAAGTATAACTAATAATCACGGGATCATACATTGCATCGAGAGAAATGGGACACTTAAACTATTCGGGTGATGCTCCCAACATATCGTGAAACGGCCAACACAAAATTCAATCTTTTGGGGATTGTAATTTTCTATTTGTACATTGTTATCCTTTTCTATGCGTCTTCTTAAGCAAATCTAAACTATGTAATAAAATCAGCTTCTTTTATTGTTTGTTGTTGCCTTTAGTACCGTCACTATGCTCCCCAATGATTTGAGGGTTCTGCAAACAACAGTTACACACAAAAGTGAGACTCGTCTTTTAGAGAAATTTTTTGTTCATATGTGTTGTTTAGTATTAGAGCAGACTGCAAGAGATGGTGTTTCGATGTGTTTGAATAACTAACATAAAAATGAGCAAAAAATCATTCTTTTATTTTTGTAGATTACTTTTCAATAAAATTTAAACAATTAACATAGTTAGACAGATGAAGCATAATAATAAAAAAAAAATATTTATGGCATTAGTGCAACCAAAAACATTGGATTTATTTATCTCGTTTGACCCTAATCAACTCATTCAATATTCATAAGCAAATGAGTTAAAGTTGCCAATAATAATACGTGGGTAACTGCCCATAATATACAAACACATAATTTGAAGATGGTCTAAAGGTTTTACAAATTTTGTAAAGAAAATATCACTCCAACTATTTAAAAAAACAATATTATAATATTTCATTTTGGAATGCCCATTAATCAAAATTAGAATTGCCTATTTGCCCATTGTCACATGACTACCTGATGGCAACAAATTATACAACAATTCATGTGCCATATTTTTTATATAATAATGTAAAAAAAGGTAATAATCAAAATTAAAATAATAACAAAAATATTCCATTTGTATATTAGCATCTCCTTATTAAAATGAAAACATATTGTAATGATAAAATGTACTTACAATAATGTCTTTCAAAAAAAATGTCTTTTAATCTCAGATGCACCATCCTGAAATTTCCCAGCAAGAATATCCTTAACTAAATTCACATTCCACTTCAAACACCACTAAGTCTTCATTTTGGTATTATGTTGTCAATGCCATAAGAGTCATATACAACAACATAATCTTTTATTCAAACACAAAACATATCAGAAAAATTGTATGTAAATTATATAAAAAGAAAGCCCATAATGAGATCAAGAAAAACTATTCTCCGGTATTAAAAAAGCAAAAATTTTTAATAAATATAAAAAAAAAACAACAATAAGATGAGGCTAAGAAACCTTTGTTACTGTAATGAACCCCTTTGCTTCAACATATGAGATCTTGCTAATGGCTGTAACCAATCCTGCACACTCAAAATAAACACAACCATAATGAAACTCATATCATAGTTTGACTTTAGGTCCATATTAGAAAGCATGGGCTTAGGCCCAAACTGATAAATAGTTTTAAGATATGTTTTCTCTCACAAGTCATATTTAGATTGTTAATATTTTGACATATTTAGATTGTTAATATCTTGAAGAGTTGAAGTTGTTGTAATGGTCAAGCAAGTTCTGATCTTAAATGTATCTGTTCACTTGATCTTGACCTGTTGTCTTCTGGAATAAAACACCTTGCAAGTGCTAGCAATTAGAAGATGATCCAGATTCCAGACATTAAAGATGCCTGATTCATCAAATTTATAATAAGAAATTATATTGTGATGTATGTGCTAATAAATATAACAACCAGTAAGAATATATTAATTTTTTTTCAGTAAAATCAATTCTTTCGTTCCAATCACCAGGGCAATCAAAATACTTTAAACTTATCATCTGTCTTTGCCAGCTGTATATGAATAGCATCCAAAATAATACGTATTCAAAGAACAACAAAAGTGAGAAGCAGATGCATCCGTCGATGATATGCAAAACAAAAGTGAAACTTCGTAAACAAAGATCTGAAAGAACATAATAACATATAATAGATTAATGAAAGGAATAACAATTATTGGAATACGATTTTGGTACCTGATTAGTTGAATCCTTTGAATTTGTAGATTGGCGTACAAAAAAGCTCAACAAATCATTTAGGGATTTTTACATATTTCCCCCTCCTAAGCTTCCTTATTACGTATTTCCCCAAATCAAAAAAACAATTACATATTTCCCCTTTTTTCTGAGAAATTACCCAATTACCCTTCCTCTTTTTTTTTTTGAGAATTTACATATTTTCCCATTATGTTTCATACGATAGTCCAGGTATGTTGTTGCTTTTTGTTGTCTATGCTGAAGAGGTGATTCGTTGTGTATAGCGAATCTCGATCTTTTTGAGTTTGCAGTCTGTATTTGAATATTGATATCAATCTCCAATATCTTGTTTGCTGTGTATTTGAATATTGATATAATTTGTTATTGATATCAATCACGATCAAATCCTTAGGGTGAATTTCTCGATTGAAGCACTTTATGGACAATTAACTAATATGAAATTTTGACAGTACCTTTTTGCTTTTTGTATAAACAACTGTACACAATTTATGCATATTATATATTGTACTTTTGAGTTTTGACTTCAATCATCAATGTATATTATATAAATTGGTTATAGACTGAATATTGATTGTATAGTTGTATATGATATGATGCACTTTTGCTAATTGTTCTTTTTCTTTTTGTTTAGTTCTTAAATTTTACGAAACTTTGTATTTTTGAACTGGAATCGATTATAAACAAGTAAGGATTGCATTTTAATGAAAGTTTGTGTTTTTTTACGAGTATTATGATTTTGTTTGACAAGAGTAACAAGTAGAAGAATGAGGTGATACTATATGAATTGGGTAAATATTAATTAATTGATGATATTAGAATGTGGAAATATGTAAATATTCATTTAATAGTTCATTAAGGGTAAAATAGTCATAAATCTAAGTTATT
This sequence comes from Helianthus annuus, assembly GCF_002127325.2. Lineage (NCBI taxonomy): Eukaryota > Viridiplantae > Streptophyta > Magnoliopsida > Asterales > Asteraceae > Helianthus > Helianthus annuus. The sequence continues at coordinate 157,038,388 of NC_035441.2, read as the reverse complement.
TTAATGAAAAGGGGAAATATGTAATATATATATGGGTTAGAGAGGGGAAATATGTAATTATTTTTTTGGTTTGGGGAAATACGTAATAAGGCAGCTTAGGAGGGGGAAATATGTAAAAATCCCAATCATTTAAAGCTCAATTGATCGACATTAGGGTTTTGGAAAGAAAAAGGTAAAGTAGAAAGCGAATGGGTTTTGTATTATGGGCTTAATCTTTGTTGGATAAAAACGGGTCAAGAAAACCCGATTAAAGAAATAAATTTGATCCGTCAAAATGGGCGGACCCACCAAGTAAATGGCTTGAGAATCTGCCACGTGTCTCAAATAGAGTTTCTTTTATTATATTAGTAAGATTTTATTTTACATAACCGGCTTTTTATGTTTCTCTATTTATCTATAACATAATAACAAGGATACTGTAACGAATTAAAACAATGTTGATCGATTTTTTTACGTGTAACGAACCAAAATGGTACCAATCGAATCAATGTTGCATCGGGCAGAAAAATTGATGCCCGTTTTTATAACTCTAGTTTGTATTTATTTACTAGGTTGTAATAGTTAATTGCATTTTTATGGCTTTGGTTTTAGATCTCTAGAAGTAAGATTTGATTTGTGATCACAACAAGGATACTGTAACGAATCGAAACAATGTTGTAACGAATCGAAACAATGCTCGTAGATTTTTCTACGTATAATCAATCTAAATGGTACCGATCGAATCAATGTTGCGGAACAATCGATGCTCGTCGCGAATCGCGGACTTATTTATAACTCTAGTTTTAGTTTGTATTTATTTACTAGGTTGTAATAGCCAATGTTTTAAAATCTGGTTTTTTAATCATACCGGACTAGGCACAAAAATGGTTTAACCGGTTGAACCGGGTTGTGCCGGGCGGTTCAACCGAGTTGACTAGTTAATTGTATAATTTCATAAATTACACCATTAACTCAAAAAAATAATCCAAAATTGGATTAAAATGGAAATCTGGAACGAATGATGGGGTGATGGAAGTCTGAAATAAGTCACGAATGATGGAGTGACGAAGCAAGTTTTGAATTTTGATCGATGGAGATAAATATTAAAAGTTGTTAGGTTAAAGCTAAGAGTAAACATGGAAATAGGATGATAAAAAGTAAAATCCTAACCCAAAAACAGACTTGAGACGGTACCGGTATAACGGTTCAAACCGGTATACCGGATTTTACCGGCGGTACAAAGTCTATGCCGTTTCTCCTACTTACCGGGATGTTTCGGACCGGATTTACATCAGAAAAAGATAATACCGGTATAACCGGCCGGTATTTACCGGTTTTTAAAACATTGGTAATAGCTAATTGCATTTTTATGGCTTTGGTTTTAAGTCTTTTGAAATAAAATATCACCCGTGAACACAACGATTTTTATGCGCAATCACTCCTTCCTGCAACATTGAAATATTTGATTATTCTTTAGATAAACTATAAAAATCTTGTTATACTAATAAATGAAAATCTTTTTATACACGTGTCACTCTTTGGTGCCTCCTCCCTTTTAATAATAGTATTACATATTAGTTTTATACACAAAATATAATATAATATTAATTAATATAGTTAGAGATAAACGTCTAAATTCAAATTTAATTAATAATTATCTATAACAAATATAAATGTATCAAATAATATAATAAGTATAATATTATTTAATATAGTTAGAGATCAAACGCATAATTTGAAATTTAATCAGTAGTAAATTACTTTTTTTTAAGTCCCTATGTTTTAGTGGTTTTAACTACTTGAATCTAAAATCAAAAAGTTTAACACCTTGAGTCTTTAACCGCTCATTCACACCCTCTATAAACATTCAAAAAACCTTTTGTAAGGTTGAGTTCTCCAAGTTCTCAAAACTCGTAGAAATTTTCATTTTACCCTAACCATATATATTTGTTAAGATAAAATATATTATTTGGATATAAACAATAGTTATTAATAAAGTATCAAATCATATGTACAAGTAACGAAAATATAACTGTTCTTTTATTTTACTAATTTATCTAAATAAGTCATTTCAATAATAAGGATTATATACAAGTTTATAATTTACATTTTTCGTCATTAAACCCGTGTAGTACACGGGGTTGTAAGCTAGTATAATTATATATTAAACACAATTAAATTAGTTTTGAATAGAGGCTAATTTAATACAAAATCAATTTTGAGAATTTTAAAATAAAAAACATGAGATGGATATCGTACAAGATATACTTCTTGTACGAAGTATACGCAAGGATTTCATCCATTGAGGATGGATATTGTACAGTACAAGATATACTTCTTTTACGAAGTATTCCCAAGGAGTTCAATCGTTCATAACAAAAGAAAGGAGCAATCGCACAGAGAGAAAAACACCACAGCTATCTATATCAATTCGAATTTACACCTACTTGATCAGGTGACAAACTTGCATTTTTAAACCTTAAGAAACCGAAGAAGATACATGACCATCTTTTTTTCCGATCTTTTATGCTACTTCTGATTATCTTTCTCTAATGTGAAGTGTGAACAAGTAAATTATCAAAATTTAAAACTTCTTTGATATTTTAAATCAAACGTATTGCTTCATTTATGATAATTTATAGTTTGATCAGAATATGTGAAGTGATTCACGGGTTTTGCAGATGTTGACAAATAAAATGCAACGTCTATTCAGTGCAATGATTTTGAAATCGTAGACACATGTTTATTTATTCATAATAATAAAAAAAATCTAACAAAAAAACAAAAAAAAGAAGTGTAGATGATGGAGCAAAAACAGGTCCTACCGGGAGTCGAACCCAGGTCGCTGGATTCAAAGTCCAGAGTGCTAACCACTACACCATAGAACCTTTTTTGTTTGATTTTGGTGACCTCTCTTTATATATACACATAGAATACACTACAGGAATATATTATTATCGTATACAACACGTCAACACAGAAATATTGTTAATTCAAGTTGATTATTATATGACTGAACTAGACCGGATTTTGGTTCATTAGACTGACCGCTTTGAGGACACTTGTCATTATATTAGGCCATGTTTTATAGATAAGTATTATTTTAGTTTAATCTTTTCTAATTAATTATAGATAATTCTTCTACTAAATATTATTTAGTTTAATTTTTTATGGATAATTATTATTTAATTTAATCTCCTTCTCATTTATATTAGGCCATGAATTATAGATAAGTATTATTTTAGTTTAATCTTTTCAAATTAATTATAGATAATTCTTCTACTAAATATTATTTAGTTTAATTTTTTATGGATAATTATTATTTAATTTAATCTCTTTCTCATTTATAATATTATTTATTTAACTAATAGAGTAAATTACGATTTTGGTCCCTGTGGTTATTGCACTTTTACTCTTTTAGCCCAAAAAGAATTTTTAACATCTGAGCCCGCAACGTCTTTTTTTTCTAATCTTTTTGGTACCTAACGTCTTTTTTCTAACCCTTTTAGCCCCTAACATTTAATGGATTACTCTTTTAGTCCAAAAAGAATTTTTAACATCTGAGCCCCCAACGTCTTTTTTTTCTAATCTTTTTGGTCCCTAACGTCTTTTTTCTAACCCTTTTATCCCCTAACATTTAATGGATAATTAGTGTTAGGGCTAAAAGGGTTAGAAAAAAAGATGTTGGAGGCCCAGATGTTAAGAAATTACGGATAAAGTTCCATAAATTATCTTATTATTTAAAAAGAATTTTTAACATCTGAGCCCGCAACGTCTTTTTTTTTCTAATCTTTTTGGTACCTAACGTCTTTTTTCTAACCCTTTTAGCCCCTAACATTTAATGGATTACTCTTTTAGTCCAAAAAGAATTTTTAACATCTGAGCCCCCAACGTCTTTTTTTTCTAATCTTTTTGGTCCCTAACGTCTTTTTTCTAACCCTTTTATCCCCTAACATTTAATGGATAATTAGTGTTAGGGGCTAAAAGGGTTAGAAAAAAAGATGTTGGAGGCCCAGATGTTAAGAAATTACGGATAAAGTTCCATAAATTATCTTATTATTTATTTATATTAATTACTAGGTTAGAAATTATATCTTAATAATTAAAACAAATATCGAGCATTTTCATAACGAGGATGGGAGGATGGAGGGAACGATTTTCTTCTTTATATTAATTACTAGATTAGAAATTATATCTTAATAATTGAAACAAATATCGAGCATTTTCATAACGAGGGGGGAGGGAACAATTTTCTTGCTTAACAAATAATTTATTTATTTAATATATTTAAAATATAAGAAGAATAATAACTACATTTATCATACTAATAAATTTATCCAAAAACAACCATCTTTTTAAGATGCAACTCAAGTCTATATGTTTAAATTTTACAGTTATATAACTTAATAATTACCGATAATTTATACTTATCTAATTAATTTAAATATTATTTTGTAGCTATAGGTTTATTTAATTGGCTAATTGCTATATGCCTAATCTAAACATTTCAATAATATTTTTAGAACTAATAAATTAAGACCACTGTTATTTAAATAAAACTTGAGTTCACGTCGTGAGAAAGACGATGATACGGTTTGTCTTCTAATCGATGGTTCAAATGTTTTTATATTTATAAACTTGACAAACATCACAAGTTTTGATCATACATAAAACAAAATTTTGTTCGGATATCAGAAAAGTGTCTTAAAATATCGTTTTATAATTGTTAAATCTTCGTTATTAACTATTTGATATTTTATTTTCTCAACCCGTGTAATACACGGGGTTATAACCTAGTATAAACATATAAGAACTTTAGATATTAATTGTCAAAATATATATACAAGTTTCAAGGTTAATAAATCAATTATTTAAAACATAACAAAAATTTAACAACCAACCATATATAAATTAAAAGGTTTTAAAAGGAGAAAGATAACATATTTATGTTTATTGGAAGGTAATACTTTATACTCAACAATCTTGTGGTATGTTTTATCTTTGAACTAACACCCGTTATAACAATCAAAAGTCAAAATCAAGAAAAATAAAGTTGTGATATACTAAAAGATATAGAGTGTATCATAATATATGAAAACTGGTATTCAATTTAGGGTTTCTTTCATTGAAAAACAAAGACCTCGTACAAGAGGTTAAATACAGGAAAAAGGAAACATGAAAAAGGAAACAGAAATATCACAATGATATGACAACTAATTAAAAATAAAATCATAATAATTTCCTTTACTCCCCCTCAAGATGGAGCATGTAAGTTTCGAATGTCCATCTTGACAAGTAACGTTTGGAGTTGCTGAGATCCCAAACCTTTTGTGAGTAAATCTGCAATCTGATCTTTGCTGTTTATTTGCATTGTCATGATTTCTTTGGATTCAACTCTCTCTCGAACAAAGTAACAGTCCATCTCAACATGTTTGGTTCGTTCATGAAAAACTGGGTTGTTAGCAATGTGACGAGCTGCTTGATTATCGCAGAAGAGAGTTGTTGGAGCTGTCAGGATGATCTGTAGATCCTTAAGTAACCATCGGACCCATAAGATTTCACTAACGGTGGATGCCATGGCTCTATATTCAGCCTCTGCAGAGGAACGAGAGACTAGAGATTGTTTCTTGGACTTCCAAGAAATCTGCAGAGGAACGAGAGACTAGAGATTGTTTCTTGGACTTCCAAGAAATAGGAGCACCACCCAAAAGGAGAAGATATCCGGTTCTCGATCGTCTAGAATAGGGGCATCCAAGCCAGTCTGCGTCACAGTAAGCAGTTAAGACGGGTTCGCCATCTCGTGGGAGTAAAATACCATGTCCTACTGTTCCTTTTAAGTAACGAAGTACCCGATTTGCAACATCCATATGATTTTTCCTTGGGTCAGCCACAAACTGACTTAACACGTTAACAACATAGGCAATGTCTGGTCTTGTAACCTGTAGATATAACATTCTGCCAATTAAGCGCCGATACGAGGTGGCATCTACTCGATTCTCCTTTTCACCTTTATCGAGTTTTAGATTTGATTCAATAGGAAAGGAGCTTGGTCGACAACCCATCATCCCACTATCTTCTAATATGTCCAGAGTGAATTTTCGCTGACTTAGAACCAACCCTTCAGATGTTTTAGCGACTTTGATTTCGAGGAAATATTTTAATCTTCCCTAGTCCTTGATGCTGAATTGTTTATCAAGGTACTTCTTTGTTTGTTGAATTTTCACAGGATCGTTTCCTACCAGGATGACGTCATCAACATAAATGAGGACTGCAACAAAATAGTTCTCTTCTTTGTATGTGAATAAAGAATGATCGGCCTTAGATTGCTTGAACCTTTGACTAAGAAGCGAAGATGTAAACTTTTCATACCAGTTGCGGGAGGCCTGTTTCAACCCGTAAAGAGACTTTTTGAGCCGACAAACACGATTTTCGTTTTCCTTAGAAAAGCCTTGAGGAATCTTCATGTATACTTCTTCGTGGAGATCTCCGTGTAGGAAGGCATTATTTACATCCAGCTGGTGAACAATCCAATCTTTCTTTGCCGCTACTGCTAAAAGAGTTCTAACAGTAACCAGTTTTGTCACCGGTGCGAAAGTATCATGAAAATTCACTCCTTCCTGTTGGGTAAAACCTTTTGCTACTAGCCGAGCCTTGTATCTCTCAACTTCTCCATTTGGTTTATACTTAATTTTGTAGACCCATTTGGAGTCTATGGCTCGTTTCCCTTTTGGCAAAGTTTCCAAAGTCCATGTTCCATTATGTTCAAGAGCCCGTATTTCCTTTTGCGTGGCCTCTTTCCATCTTTCGTCTTGCACAGCTTGTTTGAAAGTTTTTGGCTCATCGTGGGAATTGATGGCCGCCAAAAAGGCTTTATGAGAGCTAGAAAAATTTTTGTAAGAGACATAATTGGATAAAGGGTGTACCGTCGAGGATTCTTGACCGGAAGTAGACAAGGTGTGATCTATTGATGGTGGGAGATCAACAACAAAATCACCAAGTCATTTTGGTTGAGTTCTGACTATTTGCTGTCTGATTGGTTGTGGTTCTATATGGATTGTTTCATCTTCTATTTGGTTTTCAGTATGGTGATTTGATTCAGTATTGGCTTCAACCTGATCATCCACTATTTGGTTACTTTGTTGGACCTGGTCTTCATCAGAAACAGTCGGCTCGTTATCATTTATTCCATTTGTACTTTCCACCCGATTTGTATTATCCGGGTCCAGTGGTTCAGGCCCACTCATATGTGTAGTCTGGCCCAAGATTTCTTGATTGGCTTCATCAGTTTCCTTGTAATACCAAGGAGGGAAATCAAAAAGCTTCTTATTTTTCTCTTTGTCAATACGGTATGAGTTCCCGAAAGGGAAGACGTTTTCTACAAATTTCACATCTCTTGACACCACCACTTTGTTGCGGGTAATATCATATATTTTGTATCCTTTCGTTCCTGGTGGATAACCCAAAAACACTCCGGGTTTCCCCCTCCATTCGAATTTGTCCCCATTCGTGTCGGTATTTCTAAAATAGGCGAGGCAACCAAAGACCCTCATATGTTCATACTCAGGTTTTTGCTCAAATAAAATTTCAAATGGTATTTTGTTGCCGATGGTTTTCGACGGGAGACGGTTGATTATATAGGCAGCTGTCATGACACACTCCCCCCAAAACCTTGTTGGCAGATTCGCCTCAAATCTTAGGGCTCGTGCAGTCACGAGTAAGTGTCTGTGCTTGCGTTCCACAACACCATTTTGTTGCGGTGTGTGTGTGTGTGCAAGTGGTCTCGAGAATTATGCCTTGTTCGGCATAAAAGTTGTGCATTCGGTTTGAAACAAATTCTCCCCCGTTGTCACAATGGATTCTTTTAATCAATTTTTCAAATTGTGTTTTGACCATTTTGTGGAAAAATGTTAGACGGTCACCCGCCTCAGATTTGTGTTTTAGTAGGAAAACCCAAACGGATCGACTATAGTCATCCACGATTGTTAAAAAATAGTTTACCCCCGAAAGCGAGGGAATTCTATATCTTCCCCAAATATCACAATGCAACAATTCAAAACATTTTTTGCTTTTGATAGAACTTATAGGAAAAGGCAATCGGGTGTGTTTAGCTTTAGCACACGAATCACAATCAACACTTTTAAAAGAAGCATTCTTGGCAAATTCTCCCCCGTTGTCACAATGGATTCTTTTAATCACATTTACCCATTTCAATCAATTCCCTTAAACGCAAGTCTTGTATGAAACAGAATTCGGGAAGGAAAATTACCGCACATTGATGATCTTTCGTTAAACGACTCACCGATAAAAGATTACACTTAAACTTTGGAACATGCAACACCCCCTTAATTTTCCTTCCACTTCGTAAATAGCAACTTCCTTTACCCATGACAGGTATAGAATCACCGTTCGGGATCATAACAGGAGGTTTACAAGTGGAAGCCATCATGTCTTCTAACCATTCAGCTTGGTACGTTATGTATTCAGTACAACCCGAATCAACTATCCAATCGTTGGATGAGTCGTCTCCCATGGACGTCGATCAGAGTGAGATAGTAGAGTTTTGGATTTGTTTGTCGAACAGGATAGTAACCTTGCTCTGATACCATATGAAAACTGGTATTCAATTTAGGGTTTCTTTCATTGAAAAACAAAGACCTCGTACAAGAGGTTAAATACAGGAAAAAGAAAACATGAAAAAGGAAACAGAAATATCACAATGATATGACAACTAATTAAAAATAAAATCATAATAATTTCCTTTATAATATACGTTTCTGTCATTAGAAATTCGAAAATCATAATAAATTGATTGTGGTTAAACTGATTATCAGTTTGCAAAGGTTGATACTTGATACAAATTTCTTTGTTTAATTATTTTTGTTTTGCAAAATTGGTATAACCGCAAATTTGAAGTTGTGGCTATTTTTAGTTTTATTTGGCTGTTTTATGTTTATATACATTGGTTATCTCGTGTGTATGACTGTTCGGCTACCTTGTTAGTTTATGAAAACATATATAGTCGGTTTAGAAAAATAATAACCAGGTTATGTTTTTCTCAATAGTTCAGTTAATTCGCTTCCGTTTTTTCTTCTTTTAGATCGGTAATTTCGGTTTTTGTCTCGCACCCTATATATGGTCATGTTTACTGCCATTTTAGTCCCTGAGTTTTTGTCCAATTTGCCATTTTAGTCCAAATAGTTTTTTTTCTCCTCTGGGTCCCTGACTTTTCATTTTTCTTGTCATTTTGATCACATTGCCTAACTTAGTCTAAAAACCAGGTTATAATCAGGGGTATTTTTGGCATTAAATTATTATGAGGTTTATAAATTATATTGTAAACTACCCCTGGTTATCACTACACAACAGTTATGTTAAAAATTACCTCTGGTTATAACAAGATTTTTAGACTGAGTTAGGCAATGTAATCAAAACAAGAAAATAGAAAAGTCAGGGACCCAGAGGAGAAAAAAACTATTTGAACTAAAATGGCAATTTGAACCAAACCTCATGAACTAAAATGACAATTTAGTCTATAATTTATTAATCATAATATTCATGAACTTATTTGAAAGCTTTTTCACATAAGTCTGCCCGTAGTGGGGCGTTTTTTTTAAAAAAAATTCAAAAAAAACGCCGGAAAACGCCCACTCCTCCACTACACCCGGCGTTTCCGGGCGTTTTTTTTTGAAAAAAAATCCCTCAGGCGTGTTAATTAAAACGCTATGCACTTACTTGACCAACCAATCAGAGATGAACATGGTCTGACAAAACTTTTGACTTTTGTGTGTGTGTCTTGAACATATGGACGAAAGACTGCCACGTATTTCGTGTGTGTGTTTGACAAACCATTTTTTATAACATTTTTTTATTTATATGGGCATTATTTGAATAATGCCCCACTACACCATTTTATGGTATAATGTCCCTTGCTGACTGGGCTGCCACATGGCGCAAAACGCCCCATGGTGGGGGCATTATAATGTTTAACCATTACGCATGGTCTAATAAAGAGAAAGATTCGTACAAAAAGTATCACATCTAAATAACTATTTTTTTATAAATTTGTTTAGAAGCGTGAATCACATGCAATTAAACCAAGGTTGATCTTAGTTGATATGTAAACCAAAGCTTATCTAATAAACGAGTTTGAGATCAAGCTTTATACATCATACTTAAGAATAGAACAACCTATTTATTTAAAAATAGCATTTATGTAATATTTACATAAAATATTACTGTGCATGTATAATTATGATAAATAAATAGATAGGTTACATATGTTAGTAATAAATATAAAACAACTATAATTGCATAATAATAAATAATGAACGAGTCAAACTCAAGTTTATAAAAATACATATAAGGAGGATTTAAATTTAGAAATGAGGCATATGTAACAAGAATCGGTTAAAAAGGTCGAAATGAAGTGTAGTTGAGCTTTGTCGACTCTTGATTCTTTTAGACTCTAATTTAGAGTCTTAAGATTAAGCTCATCAAATATATGTATATTGGGTTGTTATCGAATGGAGGGCCAGTGTTGTCGTATTTTCTATACGCGGATGATGCTATGATTATGGGCGAGTGATCGGATTTCAATTTTAATAATATGAAGAGGATGTTGAGAATTTTCTATTTATGTTCGGGGTTGACGATCAATTTACATAAGTCCACACTATACGGAATTGGTAAGATATCTAAAGAGGTCAAATCGAAAGCTGATGATTTGGGATGTGGTTCGGGTGAAGTGCCTTTTGTTTATTTGGGTATTAAGGTGGGAGCGAACATGAATAGGGTTGCCAATTGGGAGGTGGTAGAGAACGTGTTCTAGAAACGTTTGTCTAAGTGGAAAGCGGATACTCTATTTATTGGTGGGTGGGTTACTCTTATAAAGTCGGTTCTTGAAAGCCTTCCGACCTATTATTTTTCATTATATAAAGTGCTTGTTGGGTTTATTAAGAAGCTGGAATCTTTGGTTAATAAATTTATATGGGAAAGTGATACAAATATTAAAAAAATGCATTGGTTGTCATGGGACAAGGTCACTCGTTCCAAAAGTGAAGGTAGGCTGGGTCTTAGCAAGATAGAAGCTTGTAATAATGCTATTTTCTTGAAATGGTTATGGTGGTACCGTATTGAAGAAAAGGCATTATGGAGGAAGGTTATTGAGGCGATTCACGGTTCTAGGCGAAGGTGGGATCCGGTTGCTTGTAATAAAGGTATTTCGGGTATTTGGAGCAGGTTGGTTAATTTTGCTAGTAAAATAAAAGTTGGTGATGTGGTTTTTAATAGTATGATTAGGGGGAAGTTGGTAATGGCTCGTCGGTTCCTCTCAAAAGTTTGTTCCCTTCTCTGTTTCGTTTGGAGGTGAACAAGTGGTGTTTAGTGGCAGATCCGTTGGGGACTGGGAGTCACGATGGTGTTGTTTCGTGGGATTGGTCTTTATATCTGACGTCCGAGGACCAGTAAAGAGAGCTAGTTGAATGTCAGAGAATGATCGCGGATGTTCGTTTATCGGTAAAGGTCAATACGTGGAAATGGAATGATGGTCGAATGATGTTTTTCGGTTGCTTTAATCAAAAAATGGTTGAAAAGTGGTATATCTTCCAATACAAGTAACAAATTTATTTGGTGTAAGTGGGTCCCAAATAAATGTAACATCTTCATGTTGAGGGCAATGCTAGATTGTATTCATACTAAAGTGGCTCTAAGTAGGAGGAATATTGATGTGAGGAATACTTTGTGTCTTTTTGTGGAGATTATGAAGAGACGACAGATCATATATTTTCGGCTTGTGGATTTTCTTGTGGTGTTTGACATGGTGTTGCGTCTTGGTGTGGGATTCCAAATCCATACCTTTTTGCAGTTAGCGATGTATTGGAATTACATAATCATTGGGCGACAAATAATGTGAAGAAAAAGATTATGTATGGTATTGGCATAATTACATGTTGGAGGCTATGGAAAGCAAGGAATGAGTTGTTGTTTTCTTCTAAGAGAAGGAGTGTGGTCGAGATTGTATCTGATATTAACGCTTTTGGTTTTTTGTGGTATAGGAATAGATCAAAGTCGAGGTATGTAGATTGGAAAGGATTGTGTAATTTTGACATTATGTAAGTTTGTTTTGGTTTGGTTTGGGGCGTGCTTGTCTCCGTCTTAAAGATAAGTCGTCCTTTGTGTTTTTAATGAAGTTAGCTTTTCAAAAATAAAGGTACCTTTCCTTTTGATTACCTTGGATTAAAAGTGGGAGTAAACATGAATGGATTAAAAAAAAATAGAGCTCGGTCCTGGACATGTATATACAATTATTGTTATAATCCATAAGTTTCTTATTGATATCGCTGGTTGCAAATTTACAATCAAAACCGTTCAAGTGTTTGAGAATCATACTCATTCTCATAGTGTTTCATAGTTTAATTAATCAATTTGCTTCTTCCCCTTTTTTCTAAACAAACTTGTAAACTTTATAATTGGCTTTAACTTCATAAGTATTCTTAATCAATCAAGTTTAATCATTGACCACAAACTTTTCGTGGTTCAACACCCTTCTTACGACTAACTAATGAATTTAAAATACTAAGGAACACATTTTAACTCTATATTTGACAAGTCCTACGAAAAACGATCACCCCCTCCCCCCAACTGTGTTCACCTTTTTGATAAAAGGACTCCACTACCTACCACTTTTGGCTGCCTATGCATGAAAATAGAAGAAAAATGGTTCAAGCGGTCATCATCACTACATGTTGGTGTTTATGGCGAGCTCAAAATAATAGTGTATTTTCCATAAAGAAAGTACACAATGAGTGGTCACTTGATTGAAATTAATTGGTGTTAATCTCGTTTAGATCATTCAGTTAAGTCTGCATGCTTCTAGGATTGTTTTCCATCCTTTGACTCGTGACACTCTGCTTTATATTTGAGTAAAAAAAGTCTATTCGACTTTCAAAAAAAGTTATTTAGATGTCATAATCCTTATTTCCTTCTATCTCGTTAACATTTGGTGAAGCCTGTCCAAATCCCGTAAAGACTTGTCATGTAATTACATGTAATAATAATATAAAACCAAATTTGCCAACCTGCTAACCCTCTAAGGACCATTTTGCAATTTATCATTATTTTCATCTCTATTATCATCGCCACCACCACGACCACCACCACCGTTTATCCTCAGTCTCCACCGTCATCCTCTCCGGCGAGACACTCACACATACACATGGCCACCTGTAAATTCCTCTGCCGGTATTCTCTCTCTTTTCTAGAACTCAGTACAACACGCATTGGAACTTGTACTCCGTCGTTGCACTTTTCCGGCCACCGTCTTCTCTTTCGCAGCTCAGGTAAACACTAACATCATCTCCATTATTGTCCTTCTACATAATAATTTCATTTATAAAACTATCCTCTGCATATGTATAATGTAACTATTGCAAATTTAAATATCTAGGGTTTAAACTTAAGTCCAACCGTCACTCCACAAGACCATACGGTGTCGTTTCAGTTGAATCCGTTGACGATAGTTATACAAGTCCGGATGAAGATGAAGTTAAACAAACTAGTGTTGGAGATTTGATATGGAGAAACTCAAATGATGATGTAACGAGTTTTATGAAGATGGAGCGGGCGATTGAGCCTCGGTCCAATACTCGGTTTCCGTATTTGGATAAGTTTAAGACTGGAAGCTCGTTTTTGAGTAGTCGAGAGGTGTTGGATGCGGTTGAGCCGTCGTTGATGGAGCTTAGGAAGGAGAGGTTTAGGAATGTTGTTAACAATCGGACGTACTCCGTGTGTCTGGTGGTCGAAGGATTGTCGGATGCGGGGAATGTTTCTGCTGTGTTTCGTTCGGCAGATGCGTTGGGGTTTCAATCTGTTCATGTGGTGGCATTAGACAGCAGGAAAAGGTGTTAACCCAATCTGAGGTGACTTAATGTTGATTGAATTAGTTATACGTTTATGTAATGTACTTGTTAGTTTGATGATATGTTGCGAAAGAAGTTGTTTATTTGGTTGTTGGTTCATATGGATGGTTCGTGATTGTGATTTATCGGTTGGTTCAAACGTTTAGGTATAGAGAGCATCGTCATGTTAGTATGGGAGCTGAGAAGTGGTTGGATATTGAGCTTTGGGATACCACTGAAGAGTGCTTTGACGTTTTGAAGTCACGTGGTTATCGCATTGCTACAACACATTTGGGGATGGAGACGGTAGTTATGAATTAGCTATGTTCAGTAAATCAAATGCTTTTTGCAGAGTTGAGACTTTAGTGTTAATGCTAATAATGTGGTGCTATTGACTATTTTCAGGTTTCTGTTTATGATATGGATTGGTCACAGCCTACTGCTATAGTCGTTGGAAATGAGGGCAGGTACGTGCTTGTTGTGTTTGTTAAAGATTATATATTGTTCCTTTTACCTAATGCTATTAGTTACCAGGGTGTTGGTTAGGTCCTGTTAGTTTTCCCGTAAAAAGGTTCTCATGGTTATAAAAAGAAAGATTCTTTACTGGATGTGTCAAATGCTAAGCATAGAGATCATACATCATTCGTTTTTCTTCTTCCTTCTAATTTTTGTTTGGGTCTTTGGGATAGCTTATCACATCATAAAATCGTTACTCTTAGGCTGGACGGTATGGGCACCGTCGCACAGTGGCGGATCTAGGATTCCGACCAAGCGGGAACGTTTTATAAATAGGCGGTAACGAAATCGAAAAAACGTCAAATTTTTCCAAAATTTACACTAAAAACGTCAAAAATTTTCCGACCAAGCGGTAGCGGAAGCTGCGACGGGCTTCGTCGTGGCCTGGCGCCGCCCAGGAGACCACTTCCAGAGGACCGGCGTCCCAGCTTCAGCGTCGAATTCATTGAGATATGGACGGTGGAGACGGTCCACTACAAGACAAACCCCTCTCTCACACACCTATACATACAACATATACATATACATTTTAGGTCCATCCCCCATTTCCTTAGCTCCATCCTCTTTGCCCCATCCTCACACCCGATCTACGTGGCGGATCATCCTCCAAGGGAGGACCATCACCATACCGCATAGCCTTGTAGTCTTATGTCGCGATTACCTTTTTTGTAAGCTCATTTAATGATTAGTTATATCGAGCCGGGGGCCTCACTGGAAGCAACCTCTCTATTCCAACAGATAGAGGCAAGGCTGTCTACATCTTACCCTCCTCAAACCCTACTTTGGCTTTGCTATTGGTGGGATTTACCGAGTATGATGATGATTTAATGATTAGTTATAATATGGCCTCTAATTGTTTGTTTAGGAATATAAACCTAGTTTACATATCTTGATCATAATTGTTTTCACAGGGGGATTAGTGAAGAAGCTTTAAAATTGTCAGATATGCATTGTAGTATTCCAATGAAAGGAATGGTGGACTCGTTCAACGTATCTGTTGCTTCTGGGATACTGATGCACCATGCCGTCTGTGATAGAACTACACGGCTGGTAAGAATCTTGAACCTCACACCATCCCACTTAAGAGAAGTTTAGACATGATTTTAGCACCTGGAACATTTTCTAGACGGGAATTACTTTGCGTCATGGGATTGATTATGATTTTTACAACTTCAAACAACACATTCTATACTTAGTACTATTACAACTGATTATGTGATTCTCTTATTATCCAATAACATATAATCACTTTCAAAATCGCACACCCATCCCCTCTGGGCATAAATCTGTTTTCATACCACTTTAAACACTTGTGATGGTTTGAAAAGTCGAATAACTCGATGGGTTTGAACTTTGATATGAAGGGTGCTCACGGTGATCTGACATCAGAAGAAAAGCAAATATTACTTGCTGAGTTTTCTCTACGACATAGCAGGAGTTCAATCAGCATTGCCCATGAGTACGCCAAGCGTAAGATCGCAGCTTCACCCAAACTCTGAGCATTAGTCTTTCTCATCATTCGGATAATTATCATACTGGACACTATTTGTTGAACTTTACAGTTTTGGACTTGTGAATTGTGATTGATGTACCTTTTTTCTGGCCCAATATGAATACTTAAGTAACATATAATTGTAGTTTTGAAATTATTATTTAAGAAAAAAGCCAACAAGTTGCTTTTCAATCAAACGTAGCCATAACTTATATAATATAAATTAATATTTTACAACTTGATTATGCTAATATAAACAAAAAAGAAACAAAAATAAGAAAATGCTTTTAATCAATAAGGGGCCTCGTGCCATCTGGTGATTGAATTGAAGATTTAGAGCTGTTTTGCATACTCACATCTTCACCATGTTGCTTCCTTTGTTGCGACTTCACGAATTCTTCAATTTTATGCTTCAGTTCTGTGTCTGGAATCAGCATATCTGGTGTAAGATGTGATCGGTTGAATGGATCCGACTGCAATTTAATAAAAAATATTACAAAAACAACACTAGAAGTTGTAACAATCAATGACATGTACGGTATAAACAAGCAGAAAGATCAAAATTTTACAGCATCACTGAGAAGATGTCTCTGAATAACCGGTCGGTCCACTATGATTCTTGAAGATGGTAAGATGACTGGATCTTTCATCAGAGTGTACTGCAGTTTCAACATTTAAAACACCCGTAAGATGATCTTGATTTTATAAAACTTGAAATTCATCGAACACTGTAAAACCGAAACAAACTTACCTGGATTGGATCAAGGAATTCATCGGGAATGTCTCCAAGAATAGCTTCAGCATCCATGGCTTCAGATGCTGCCGCTCTAGCTTTTTTACCAAGATCATCAAAAGCATGTATCATTCTTGGATCTTCACCGATTCTTCTAAGAACATTTGCAGCTTCCGTGAATAACTGCACACGATCCATGATTCATAATTATTGCGTACGGCATCTCACAAAATCTTCTTTAAAACAAATTGACATAGTTCCACGACTAGGAAAAAACAAAAACCTTAAAATATGTACCTGGTCATTGTAGGACCGTCCATCCTTTGTTATAGCAGATGGGAAAATATTCTCATGATCACCCCTCGCCAGATGAACATATATGTTCACAATCTTCAACATAGGAAATAATTAGACGTTGTAGTAATAGTAGGTTTAACAGAGCATTTGTTGTTGTGTTTGTCAAATGTCTTGTATATATACAATAATACAAAAACAAACCTGCTTTAGCAACTGTTTTGGCCGAAACTCATACTTTTCAGGATCCTTCAAGCTTAATGATTTCCTCTGCGGGCCGACAAGTTGTAACAGGAAGTAATTTAACATGCTGGCAACTCTTTCAACCTGAAAACAAGAAGCAACACTCAGAAAACAAGAATACATACAAAAGCATCTCAGCGTCGGAAAAAAAAAAGGATACCATTTCGGGAAGCAGAAAGGGAGCTGTAATTTGCTCGGTGGTGAAAGCAAGCATGCTCACATCTTCCATAGCCAACTTCATGTCGATTCTAATAATCTATATCCATAATAAACCACCATTTACTTAATACGTACTCGTAAAAATATAAAATATATTTCAAAGGTGTAGATATAAAAAACGAACATTTTCTTGAGAGTGGAAAAGTCTAGTTCTCTCCTGCCTCTCTTGTGCGGGTCTTTGTTCCCATTCGGTTGTGTTCGACATCTCGGCTTCCAGCTCCTTGAGCTCAAGAATTTTGTTGAGACTTTCATCAAGAAGAAAGATACTATCGTTTATCAGGAAATTAAGGAAATTCAGGTAAACACCCTTTTCCTCTTCCTTGGCAATCTGAGACAAAGTTAAATGATCTAAGTAAGTCGTTACAAAGTAGGTAAAACCGTAAAAGTAAAGCATATGTAGCAATTACAGATTTAAATTACCTGTTTCCACGCATTCTGGTGTACAGGAACCTGCCAAAGATACTCTAGAAGTTCGGCAATGTTATGGCGTATGTTAAACTTGTCATAGAACTGCACAACAGTCGGAAAAGTGTAAATCACTCGTTTGGTAATGACCCGAGGGTGCAAATATCATGACCCGCGATGGAAACTGGGAGAGAAAAATCACCTGAGTATGGGAGCCCGTAAATTCGATATCAACATAAAGTTTCAGAAGATTTCTGACAAGATATTGGACAGATAGTTGGTGCCCCTCAAAAAGCGTACTTGTGGCAGACAATGTGCCGCTACAGACACAAAGATGAAAATAACCCTAAGTACCCGAAATTTGATCTTTATATCCAAAAGAGTAAAATGCCAAAATCGTCCCCGAGGTTCGGTCATATTTGCTTGTTCCATCGAAAATAACTTCTTTTGCATTTGCGTCCTCGAGGTTTGCGTTTTGTTGCCATTTTCATCCAATTCGCTAACATTGTTTATTTATTCTGTTAAGGTGTGGGGCATTTTTGTCATTTCAGTTAAGATACAACATATTAAAGCTTGGTACAAGCTGTTAATGCATCAAAACTCTTAAAATAAAAAATAAACAACGTTAACGAATTGGATAGAACTGGCAATAAAGCGCAAACCTCAAGGACGCAAATGCAAAAAAAAGTCACTCCGGATAGAACAAGCAAATATGACCAAACCTCAGGGACGATTTTGGCATTTTACACTATCCAAAAATAGAAGTATCCAATTTTGGGCACAAAACAAAAGATTACGAGTATAAAGGTACCTCCTACGAGGCATCCAGCAGTTGAGTACTTCAACCATTTTTGCTCGTAAATACGGATTTCTAATGTACTCTGGACTTGCCATGAACATAATAATGAAGTTCATAAAATCATCCTACCAAATAAAGACGACATAATTTCATAAAGCAACAGAAACATGGTGCTGCAAAAAGGCAAAACAAAATCTGATTAATTTAATCTTTTTACCAGCTTGACACCATCCAAAGCTCGTGGAATCCTAGAAGCGAAAATAAGCAATTCCATAACATCTTCCACAAAATGTTCGGGCATACACGCAAATTCCATAGGGCAAGTTTGTGGTAAAGGCATTTTGAAACCGCCTATACGATCTACTAACCAAACCACCATTAACTGATAGAAAGATAACGCCTGTTGAAGAAGATCTCCGTCCTAAGACATAGAAACGCAAGTGTAGATACGTTAGATTAGTTTTAAAAGAAGTCAGCTTGCATAAACAATGAAAGGACTGTTTTACCCGCAATATCTGAGCTTCGTAACATAGTTTCTCTTGCGTGAATGATTCGATTTCCTTCTCGAGTCGAGCAATGTCCTGTGCTAGTCGAGGTAAAGGTGTTTGTTCTTGCATGGTTTTTAAGGTTGCAAGATTATCCTCACATCTTTGAATGTCCTGCAAATCAGTGTATTCAATGAATAATTGTAATAAGTAATAATATTGTTTCAATAATCAAAACTAATATACATTAATTTTCTATTAACTGTTTACCTGCACAAGATGCTTGAAGTCCGAAAAAGCTTTTAGTAGCCCTAAATTAAGAACCCGTGCAGTCATAAAGAAGCATTCACAAATAAACGAATAGTTTGTAGATTCACGTTGACTTTGAACAGGATTGTTATTTTGTAGCAGACCGGAACTTGAAGTTTCTTGGGAATGAAGCAACCTGTTTTCTCCACTGCTCCCGTTGTTTGGGTTATTTATGTTTAACCATTCAGTAACTTCCTCCGAAGATGCATGAAGGGCGGTTAATTCTCTGTGTCGAGTTGAGACTGACGGTCAAAATAAAGTTAACGATATAAAAAAAAAACGCATATATTCTTGCTGTCGATAAGGTATCTTACTTGAAATCCAACCGAGAACCATAAAATACGTATTTAGGATCGATTTTGTCTTTCTTTGTTGAATTTGCATCCAAAAAAGGCTCACACAGTCTAAGCATAACAGCACTAAGGTTCACGAACATGCCCGAACTCGCAGAAGATATTGGATCAACCTATATCCAATTGCAAATTATTCAACGATAATGAAATGCAAGTACATAGAAAGTTAGAAACAACTACAATCGAATAAACTTCTTACCTGGATATGAGCCCTTGATGCATTTTTGTTGATCACTTCTGCAATATACTGAAGCACATTCTCTCGTGTGCTTGTGTTCTTAAGAAGGGTCCTAAGAACATCTGCCAAGCCAGCATATAAGTTATTCATAACCGTTTTAATCGTCGTGAACGAAGATAAAAGATCAGCAGGGCGTCGTGTCGATGATTCTGAAAAACACTGCTGACTGCACATCCCAAAAACAATTAGGTTTCATACAATTTATATGAAGTAAGCGAAAACAGTTTCAAACTCACCCAACATCGGGCTGACCCTTGAAAATACTCTGATCAGGAAGAGCACTAACATGAAAAAACGGACCCAAGATACTCGTCATCTCAATAACTCTCCCGTTCAAGTAAGCACCTTTCGGAATCCACCACGGATGATTCACCAACGCTCTCGCACCAACCGGAAAACTAATCAAAAACATCAACGCCCTCAACGGCTGCTGAAAGTTCCCAAGCGCGGAACAATTCAGCACAATCCCTCTCAAATCCTCATACAACTGCTTCAACACCGGCTCAACCGACTCATAATCCGAATCCCTAAACAACTCATCCAAAAATCCAGGACAAGACCCACCACTACCACCACCAAAAGCATCAATTGAAGTCGCAACCTCAGCGAAAACCAACGGCAACAAAGGCGAAACATTCGACTTGTTTCGCTCCGAATCCGGAAACATATCAGGGTTACTTAAATGAATTCTACAATAAGAAACTGACAACTTCTTAGCTTGATTAACAACTAACTCCATCTGGGTCCTAACTGATTTGTCTTTCATGTTAACAATCTTCTTTTGTTCTTCACACGCACGACGATAAATCGCAGTTAGGTATTGAAAAGGGGGTTCTGCAGATGTGAAATTACCAGAGAGACGATCAACAAGGACTCGTTCCATTAAATCTTTAGAGAGTTTCAAGTCACCACCTTCGCTTAATATCTCAGCTGCCGTCATCTCCAAGTAAACGATTCGTGGGTCGTTGTTGTTCATTGAGTCGATTAGGGTTACGAGAAAGATTTTGCGGAGGATTATGTCCTCGATTTCTTCGGGTGATCGCTGGGGTTTTGGGGTGGTTGCCATGGGATTGAGGGTTGAGGAGGGTGTTGAAGAAGAAGAAGAAGAAGATGGGTTGGGTCTAAGAAAGTTTAAGAATTTTGGGTCTCCATTGTCAATAAGAACAAACCTTTGTAAAGACTTGTGTATTAGTAATTACATTACATATTAGCATCGATAAAAATAAAAACACTATAAATTTTCCAACGAAATTCAACACACTAACTTTCATACCTGTAAACTAGAAACGAAGCCTTCGGTGACACAATGAGATTCTTCAGCCCATCCATTTAAATATCATAGCCCAAAGCTTTGTAAATTGTTAAGAAACCATAACAAAATACAATTAGTCATACGCCAGAATTCTCCTCAGTTTCAGGCACCCCATGAGTCGTTGGAATACTGCCCAAAGAAATAGTTCCCGTCCTAGACCGATGATATTTTAGCTTCACACTTGTCCGACAATTGATAAACTAGGGAAGAACAAAAATAAGAGATTAAACTTACGAAGAGGGTTATGAAGAAGTGTTTGCATGTCACTATTTGAAGAAAACAAATTCACATGTATACGCCTCATACAACCCTGTACTATATTGGATCAAAGTCAAATCAGTCAGATCTATATGTCGTGTAAAGGCCTGTACGTGGTGTACACAACTATCGTATAGCATCATCGTACAGGCCATATACATGGCGTATATGTGATTGATTTGGCACTGTACTAGGTTTCACCCCATAGTCGGAGGCATAAACCCTACACGCCGCGCACAGGTCTGCACGTGGCGTATATAAAGGTCCCACTTATGGTATCTTGTTAGAGAAATAAACCCTATACGCTACGTACAGACCTGTACGTGACGAGTATAGGGGACCCACTATAACGCTTCGCACTTCCGTACTTTCCTTCTTTAGAAAGCTGTAATCGTATTTCTATTTTTGGAAACTTGTAATCATATTGTACTCGTTATTCACTTCCAAGCTTGTAACCCGAGACTTCGATCATAATGAAATTAATCTTTTATATTTGCACTTGTTATACTTATACTTATACGCAATTAATCTTTGGATACATGTTCGTGCAAACTGAGGCTTATTATACGCTTGATTCTCATTAATACATACACAATACGTAAACCATACATGCATCATACTCGTACAATACCTTGTTACACTTCAAATACCTAAAAATGGGCTAAAATACAAGAAAAACGACAGAAAATAACATAATTACAAGTTCAGGGGCCAAATTGTAACATTTCGAAATTATTGTATTATTCGTTTCCGTGTTTTTCATATTCAACCATTATAATCCGAGACTTATGATCATACTGAACTCATTTTATTTTTATATTTTTTTCTCTCAATAATAATCGAACATATGTGTATTCATATAATCATCAAGACACGTTTAAATCATTCAAAAACCGACTTATGTTGTGTAAATTCGATATTCGAGACCCAACCGATCAACTATTGTGTCATACTATGTTTATAAATTATGTTGGAAACTCAAATTTATACAAATAACAAAAAAGAAATGCATAAAACAAACAAGCCCATGACATTAGGCCCAAAAATAAAAATATACATTAATGGGCCAATTTTCAACTTTCCATATTTCTTTCACCACCTTAAACCCTAATCTCTTCCCTATAAATATCACACTCATTCCACCACTTTTCTTTGCCATTTCTCAAAGAATTTTTCCTCCCTCTTGAAAGTGAGTTCCATATCCTTTCACCTTCTTCTTGTTTTTCGTTGTGTTTTCATACTTCCCCATCTTGGAGAAATTCTTATGAAATGCGGTGAAGAAAGTTAAATTACCGGAGTTCAACGGGTTCGATCCTCAGGGGTGGATTACGAAGGCTTGTTTGTTTTTCGAGATCAACGAGACGCCGGATAATTTGCGTCTCAAACTCATTCAATTGAGTATGACGGGGGTAGCTCAGTCCTGGTTCACCATTCTCACGCAGTTGCGTCCGGCGATCACTTGGCCTGATTTCCAAACGGAATTATTGTCACGCTTCAGTGGATTAGCGATCCACAATCCCTATGAGCAATTGGCTACCATTAAACAAGGTGATTCTATTCATGACTTCATCGATGATTTTGAGTATGTGTTATCCTTGGTCCCTCGTTTACCGGAGTCTCAAACTCTTGGTTACTTCATTGCGGGTTTGAAAGAAGATGTCAAACAACATGTTCGTTTGCATCGCCCCACTACTTGTTTGGATGCTATGTATTTGGCCAAGGATGTCGAGTTGATGCTTCGGCCATCAGATTCCAGTTCTTTGTTGTCGCGTTTTCGGTATTCTCAACCTGTCGGGCTGCCATTGGAAGGTTCCGGGTTCAGACATAATTCATGGGGTACTAGGGTGTCCAAACCTGTTGGAAATTCTGGCTCGGTTAGTGGCTTTGGGGCTGCAGGTTCTCGTGATCGTGGTATTCGCTCCTTATCTCGCACCGAATGGGAGGAACGTCGGAAGAAAGGACAATGCTACAAGTGTGGACAGCCTTATAGTCCTACTCATACTTATCCCAATGGTAAACTTCGTGTAATGTTGCTCGGCGATGATGAACTGGATGACTTCGAAGGGCTGCATTTTCAGTTGGAACACTTGGATGATGGACAATCGGATAGGGGTACTCACACAGCTATGGGGTTTTCTACCAAGCCTTGAGGACAAGGCTTGTGTTATAGGGGGAGTATTGATAGGAATCGTATGTTAAGTTTAGCTTAAATAGTATTTTTGTAATAGTGGAAGGGGGGGTTAGTGTTACTAATACTTTTATAAATAAGGCATTAGTCATGTTAGAAAGGGGGGAATAGAATTAGTAGTTAACTAGGCTCATTGCCATGTGCATGAGAAGGGCATAGCCCTGGGACCCCTTGGGGTAGTTATCTTGTAGATCCTTGTGATCATCTCTTTCAATTCAATACAAGCAGCATCAATTGATTTCAAATTCACTGTTACATCATTCATATCCTATCATGGTGAGTACCAAAACAAAGAAGTGTACAATGAAACGTTCTCAACTGAAGAGAAAAGGACCAGGTTTCTGAGATGGTGGATTCAGTTTCTCAAAAGGAGTATCCGGAAGCTCGATTTTAGCCCGAATGGGGTGTGTACGATTGTTCAAGTTATCGATTTTAAGAACTCGCATGGATCGTTAAGTGGGAGCTTCGTCAAGCTACCAATCAGGCATGGATTCATGTGAAAAATGTTTCTGGTCGAATTTTGTTAAATGATTTCGATCATATCTTGGTTTCTTCATGTGAGAATTTCATTAGAAGTTAAAGATACAATTATTTTTTATTGATTTATGTAATCTTTTAATCAAATTATAGAAGTTTTGATGTCAGGTTCTTGTGAAATTTGGCAGATTTGCATACTTCCGCCATCAAAAGTCTGGAGTGGTCTACATATTGTCTTTAACATTGTTTTATAAAGATATGTAACTAAACGCAAACAATTTAAATGATATATTATAATCTGTTTTTTAGTATTTGATTTCGATCGTTATTAAACATACCCGTGTGTTCACACGGGTCTTACAACTAGTTAGTTAAGAAAAAAGACATCATATTTTATAAAGTGACAAAGCTGTACATGTATTCTAATATTCTATACGGTGACAAAACTGTACATATTGGAAAACCAAAAAAAGTAACTTTATTAGAAAAAAAATAATATTAATAATAATTTTGTTCAAGGCCCTAAAATAGTAAAATACACTGGGCTGCAAGCCTGCAACTCAGTCTCACATTAAACCATTAATAAGTTATTAACCATGGTTTTAGACAAAAATAAAAAGTACCATTATTGTTCAAAGTAACATATGACAAGTTGTACTGTTGGCCAGTGTGAAAAATTGCCTTTTCATTTGTGCATTATTGACTTCACAAAAGCTACCATGATAAAAACTTACCTAGTTCTACCATCCACAATGAATTGGTAAAGTAAATGCATGTTTGGTTAAACTTAACATGTTAAGACAAACCACATGTTCTACAATAAAGGCCTATGGCGATAGATACCTACACATGGTGTGACCCAACAAGATTCATGCCGGATAAAACATCTACTCATCTTGATCCGAACCTGTTTTTGACTCGTTACCTAGCCAGACATGACCCGTCCGTTTTTCCAGGCTTACCCATAACCCATCATCAGCAAATTCATCTTGGGTTTGATTTGATCATGACACTATTCACTAATAAAAGAGCACAAAAAGATCCAACATTAACATGGGTTTGATTTGATCATAAGATAGTTACTTGATTTATAATTTATTCACACAAAGTTATACAAACATTAAAAGCTCAGTTAAAACCACCACAAACACAGCCTCAAATCATCCTATTATTGTGTATGTAAAACTCCCATCACATTCACCAGGCTCTTCATCTACATTCCTTTACAAAACCTGAATCCTGTGAACGAAAGTAGCCAGCCGTCTTTTCATCAACCGGAAGATGGTTTACCATCTTGGAGCGAGATTACAGTTTCAAAAGCGCCAACCAATGCCTTCACTTTACTCTTCCTGCTTTCAACAAGCTTACTAGCCGTTTCTTCTATCACATTATTAAGCAAGCCTTGAGCGTCTTTCTTTTCTTGCTCAGCTTGATGCTTCAAAACAACAGTTTCCGCGCCATTATTCGATTCATTTGTTTCTTCAACGTATTTCTTTTCAAAACTTCTTCTAGAAGCGCGTTGTTGGTCTTCGTTCTGAAGATCTAAAGTTTTGTTTTTATAAGTTTTTCTTGATATATTTTGACCATCTTCCTTACCGTCGATAACTCGCCTTCTGAATTTGAGCCTTCTAGGACTGTTATTCTCGGACTTAAGATCGAGAATTTTACCTCTTCGGAACCTTAGCTTTACGGTTGCATCGTCTTTGTCTTCAGAAATTACCATTTTGCCCTTTCTTAGAATCTTGTAGTTCCCAACTGAAGCTTCCATTTCACTAATATTAATTTCATTAATATTAGCGGTTTCAGACGCTTCTTCTGAAACTTTAGCTTCTTCATCGTCATTATAATCAGACTCGTTTTCTAGAACCTCATCATCATAAAAAGATTCAGAGCTTTCAGACACTGGAGGTGCAATTAACGCTTCTTCGATTATTTCTTTGTCTGAATACGATTGTGAGCTTTCTACAACCTCTTTATCCGAAAAAAGTTCAGAGCTTTCACAGACCAGATGGACGATTGGCGACTCTTCTTCGACCTCATTTTTGTCCGAAAAAGAATCAGAACTATTGCAGACCGTAGGGTTGACCAATTCCATTGACGATTGCTTAAAGTCAAACTCCATGGTCTCATGTTTGACCTCGGATTCAGCCTCAACACCATTCAAGATTTTTGCTTGAACCATTTCAGCAACCGGTTGCTTACGCTCAGTTTTTCGCAACCTGTTTTGGTCCTTTAAAGGCGTCACCTGCTTAACGCCCCTAGATTTTATCGCCTTCAAACTTGCAGCCCTACTGATAGAAGCTTTAGGGGACTGTGATCCATTTAAGGTAACCTTTGCAACTACTTTCTTAACGGTACCCGTTTTAGATGCAATTCCTGTTTTTTTTACCGTTCTTACGTCTTTCTTTACAATCCCAC
The DNA here is from genome assembly GCF_002127325.2 of Helianthus annuus. Classification (NCBI taxonomy): domain Eukaryota; kingdom Viridiplantae; phylum Streptophyta; class Magnoliopsida; order Asterales; family Asteraceae; genus Helianthus; species Helianthus annuus. Next base: position 157,011,775 of record NC_035441.2, on the reverse strand, counting down.
CATTAGACCCTTGTTTCGCCACCGCTGGACTTGATTTCGCAACAGAAGTAGAACGATTAAACGTCTTAACCTCATTCTTTGTTGTTTTCCCATTTGTCGATGAACTCTCTTTATAAACTAACGGTTTCTTAGATGACAACAAAACATCCTTTTTGGTTGCCTTAACGGGCTCAACAGGCGTGTCGATTTCATTTTTCGTAGCAGTCTTGCGTGTCGTTATCTTTTTCTCTATCGGAACTACAGTTTTTGGAACCTTGTCTTTATTAACAATTGTTGTTCTTTTAAACTTTACAGGAACTGCTGTCTTTGAGTGTTCATGTTTCTTACCAAATTTACAAAAATCATGACAAGAACCAGTGGAAGCTCTGAGATAATTAGGAACAATAATACCTTCTTCCTCGATACTTTTTCGAGAAGTTGTTACACCAACGGAATACCGCCTGGTTTTGGCGTCACCAAGATTCGAACCGCCACCAAAACCTATGGATTTCCTTCTCTGCTTTCCATTTTCGGCGGTTTCTTCGCTTGCAGTATTCATTAAAACAAACTTACAGCTTCAGAAATTGATGATCTGAGATTAGAAAAAAAACATATGTTAACTGAATATCTGTATCAGACTGTATGAATATATGTATGTGATGCATATAAATCTATAATAATCAACTAAATAACAGAAATCAAAGTTTGGATCTGCACATAAAATTAAATCAGAATTTAAAAAAAAAAAGTAATAATGATTTTACCAAGCTATTAACTTTGAATCATTTCAACAAAAAACTAATAATCAAGTGCAAATTATAACAGAACCCATCCATATCAATCCACAAGCAAACACAATAAAATTAGAATCGAAATAGTTTAAAGAATACCTCAAACCCAGTCCAAATTCAACGAAAAAGTGGAACAAAAAAGAAGTAATTTAACAACAAACACAAGAATGAAGAACCCTTTACAATTGTCAAGATAAAGCGATCAGAAACATAATACCCAAATCAAAAGGATATAAAAGAATACCGAAAAAAGAAGAAAGTGAAGAATCGGGTATAGCTTTTGTGTTTGGATTACTTTAGCTTAACAGGGAAGCTAAGAACAAAGAGGGTATAACATAAATGGCATTAATAAGAGGGAATTTGGTAGATGAATAACCGAAATTAACGAAGGGTTTTATTTATTTGTTTATGTTAATAATAAAAAAGAAGATAGGGGCGGGGAAAAGAAAGAAACTTGTATACGAAATGTGGGTCTCACATACGAGTTATTATCATATTCAAATTCTCGGGCTCAATTTTCAAATGTGAGCTAATCGGGTCAGTCTAACTTACCCATTTTTTATGCTATTTCCTCTCAAACCCTAAGATAGCTTAGATCATATTGAAAGTTTTAATTTGTTATTTTGTAATTATGTTTTTGGGTGTTTGATCAATGGGTTGCATTTTCACAGACCTTTTAATATGTTGCTAATTGGAGTTCTAAAATGGTTTGTTTTGTTATATATATAAATCGAAAGAGAAAACCCAAAATATAAAGTCTTGACATGCCTAAAAGGATATCCTTGATGCGTAATCACTAATCATAATAGAGATGTCAACATCAAAGCGGTTATACCCTCTGTGCGTCCATATATCCTTGATAATGACAAATAACAATAAGACCATGCACCAGGGGGTATGGGGGAATGTGCCAACGCCACACCACGACTACGCCACGCCTGCTTGGTGTGAGCGTGAAACCCTTTTTGTGGGTGTGTTCATGACATGAATGGGGAGATGCATGATTCTTTTTTTTAATAATTAACCTATGGCCATTGAAATAAAAACAAAATGCATTAAAAACCTACTCACCTTTTCACCCTTCACTAACCATTGCATCGCCCAAGTGATGGTGAGTAGGATCAAGTGAGAGTGAGTAGGATCACATCTGTCTATGTGGCGTGCTTTTCACTTTCAATATCAATAAAAGGGTGTTTGGCAATTTCTGAATGGTTAAGTGTTGAACCAATAAGAGGTCTGAACCATTAAGTGCTGAACCAGTAAGAGGACTGAACCATTAAGAGCGAGTATATTACTTAACCGTTCAGAGGCAAATGTCTGATCAATTCAGATGGGGGTCTTAACCATTCAGACTCAGTATAGTGTTTAACGATTCAGAGGCAAATGTCTGAATCATTCAGATATCTGTTCGCGAAACAAACAGTCTGAATCATTAAGTGTTGAATTAGTAAGAGGTCTGAACCATTAAAGTCTCATTAAGAGGTAAACAAACAGCCCCTAAGACACTTACCATAACACATTATCTAACTAGTATAAGTATTATTTACCTAATGTAAGTTAGGTCATTAAATCTCTCTCACTCTCTCTTATATACGTGTTTTTTTGGTGATAAATGAATGCATATTCTTACGCCGTAGGGTAGCGGGTGATCACAGGGAGAATTCGTTGTCTATGATGAGGCTAAATATATTATATTACGGATTAGATCCATGCCAATTCTTTAAACAATACTCTATAAACTCTCTTGTGAAAGTAAACATCTTAGGTACAATCGATTTGGGGTCTTGCTTCCTCAATAATTATTATTGTATTATTACTATATTGATGAGATCGTTTACCCTCCCGCTTGTGATGTTCTCACGACATGACTCACATCACATAAAATAGTTGTTTTAGGCGATAAGCTAAGATAATATGAATATTTTGCACCGCTCCTTCAAATAAATTCAAAATCTCCCATATCCGAAAAAAAAAAAACACGTGGCTACAATAAAAAAAATCGTCTGGCGATAAGATGGTAAAATATCGTGAGAAGTTGAAATGAGTGGTGGTCACCAAACTCGCACCTTTTTTCCCTCGGGAAGTATGGATTCCACGTTCATTTAGACTTCAAAACCGACCATCAATAAATCCCTTTTTTAATTTATTTATTTCCAATATTATATTCATCATAGATTTGATCGAATATATACCATTCTAGAAGTAACCTACAGAAATAGCCCCTATAGCTTGAAACATATAATTTCTTTTTGAGTTTCATAAACTTCAAAGGTAAATTAAAGCCAAAAGCCATTTCTTGGTGATTTTTTAAATAAAAAAAAGTTAAACATAAATGTGAAATTGTGACTTGTAACATACATGACATTTAAATAAAAAGCTTTCAACTGTTAGCTACCTTTAAAAATACAAAAGAAGGTAAAAAAGAAAAAAATAACTTAAACTTACAATGAAGCTTAAAAAATAACTTTTGAAACAAACAAGATAGGACATCCATGATCAAAACAGGTGTGGCCATGCACAGGGGCGGATATACCTTAGAGAAAGGGTTATCTTCGCTACCCCTTGACGCTCCGACGGTAGTGTAATTTTTTAAAAAATTGACAATTTTCGATTTTGCTGTCCCTATAGATTTTTTTTTTTGAAACGTCGAATTATTTTTTAGATCCGTCACTAGCCATGCAATGGAGCCAACGCAACGAGGCTAAAGTTCCTCATGGATACATCTCATGATGCTTCTATTCAAAAGGAGCTTCGTAATCGAAGCGAGGTACATACTAACTAAATAATTAGATGTGACTTATTGGTATTCGGCTTAGATCACGATGAAAATTTATTTTCTTTTCTTCTCACCGACACTATTGTAACCAAATACATCATACAACTAAATTAATGAAGGCCTAGCGGTTGGTTTGGGAAGGATAAAAACAAATTCTTTTGTGACATGGTTAAAGAAATTAAACTAAGGCTAAACTTAAGCATTTCCATATATAATCCAAGGACAATTTCAATAAACTTCCAAACACTTAATTTATGCATAGTTCTCGAACAAATAAAATACGTGAAATTTGGATCTTGGGCCATTATAGTTTTCTTCAACAACTATTTGTATTTTATCGTACCTAGGAATTAACACATTCAAGATATTATTTTTCTAATGGGAGTTTGACAATACATACAACTCAAACATGTTAAACTAAACAACAACAAATTGACGCTAAATGCTAATTAAAAAGTATTTCGAATATTCATACTCACTGTTATCGTCTCGCCATTGCTTTCTTTGTCTAGTTTTTGCGGTTCTATATATACAAGTCATTTCAAGCTCTATACATAATACATATAAAAATATTTTATATATATTTACTATTTTAATTCATTTTGATTTTAATTATGTTATTTAGATTTTTCTATAATATTGCTAAAAAAATTAGGTATGTTTTTTAGGCTTTTTTAATTAGTTTTCGAGTTTTCACATTAACTAGTGATTTTCATTTCAACCTTCCTTTACTTACATAACTCCAGATACATAGATATCACACTAATGATTCACATGTGGTTGATCACACACATAATATCTTGATCAATTAAGAAAAAGTAAAATATATTTGGTAAGAGATTCAAGAACCATTATTGACCACTTATTTCATATGCACATGTGTATTTTAGACGTAAATGCATCTAACTTGGTTGCGTTGCATTCAATTCTACTGGTGCATACATGACATGAGAAATATATTTTTTTGAACAACAATTTTATACAACTGAATACGACGTTACTTTGCACAATTGCACTTATAATGATTCGAACCTACATACATCACTTTTATGGGAGGTAAATACCATACCACTAGATCACTAGGTTACGGATATATAGTATAAACTATAATTGATCATCTAAAATAGTATATTAATTTTTTTAACAACAATCTAATCTACACCTAATTCTACATCATTGTTCATTACGAAACTCGAACCCTCAACCAATTAAAAAAAAAACACCATTTTACACATTTTGATTAAAAAAAACAGTTGATTAGTAAAATATGTCCTTTTGAGATTTTCAATCTAACGGATTAGGTAACAGGTTCACATCTGCATCACTTTGCTGCATGTTTAAGAGTGAATAATGGGAGCACAAAATTCATCATTGTTTTCTTGAATATATCTATGAGTGGTCACTGAAATAAAAAAGGTAACACCTTTTTATTTCTTTTCAACGTGTTAAAAAAATCCGCTTTTCAATTTGTACATCTGAATTTCCATACAAACACATCAACTCCAAGTTCAGAAAAAAAAAAAAAAAAAAAAAAAAAAAAAAAACATTACCCCTTCATTATTGACTTACTCATTGCAGGGCTAACAATTTCTGACACGGATCTGTGAATAAGACACGATACGGAATTAAATGGGTTTGGGCCATACATGTTTTGTGTCTAAACATGTCGACTTGTTTATAACATGACTAAATTGGTGTCTAAACATTTTAAATCCGCCTAACCTGTTTATTACCCAATTAAACCCATTCAAATATCTAATCTTAAAACCTTTTAAACTAATTAACCTTTTAATTACATAAGAAAAACACTAGCGTTATTGATGTGCTTACTTCGATTCTTCCTTCCTCTTTGCAGCCTAAATATATTACAGCAGGTTCAGTCCTCAGCTTCGCAACCTTCATTTTTCCAATCGATGCGCTTGCATCTAAGATTATGTTAATCGTGTTTAAACGGCTCGTGTTGGGTAACACGTTTATTATATAGGTTTGTGTTTGTAGAAATGACATGTTCGGTTTTGACCCAAGTGCACATAAAATTTAACCTACTAGCATACATTCTTTCTCACCGAAGCTGTTGCAACCGCACTAGCATTACTGCATTAGCATTAAACATTTAGACTGAGGGGAGTGGGGCGTCCACCCCTACTCAAGAAGCCCCAAGAAGCCATGAACACCGCCCCCCATGGCGTCCCCAAGGGCGTCCCAAGCCATGGCGTCTCCCACAAGTCGCCCAAACTCAATCTTTTCCTTTTTCATCAACCAATCAAAAACCTTCCTTTTTCAAACAACCAATCATAAGTCTTGGAGGGGCATCTTGAGTTGCCATGAACACCACGCCCCCTTTTTTGAGGACGCCCCAAGCCGCCCCCAAACGCCACGTGTCGCAAGACGCCCTCTTTTGAGGACGCCCCACTCCCTTCAGTCTTATAACACATATAAAAACATCCCGAAAAACGAAGATAAAAACAGAAAACCATCAAATTTTCAGAAAAAAAAAGGTCATCTTAAAGTATTTCAATTAAATTCACAAAATTTGACCAAAATATGCAAAACAACTTTTAAGTTTGTCAACCATGTTCATGAATGGTTCCCAAACACAAACCCAAAGCAATATGCAAAATTTAATGTACCACTTACAAGTCATTATAATAACATTGCTCTGGAATTGAAAATTTTACCTCTCATGAACACAAAACAATAAAAAATGTAATAATTAATAAATATATAACCTCTCACCAATTCCCTTTTTTTTTATCTCTTATGAACTTTAATGGGAACCATTCATGAACATGTGTATATCATCTTCAGCATTCTTTAATCTGCAACAAGAACAGTAAAAATGTGAACTTTAGCATTAATTAGATTAAAAATGAATAATCTTTGCCAATAATCATTGTTTTGAAATAAAAAACCGACCTGCAAACAACGCACTTGGAGTTGATTCTCATAATATAACACACACGCATTTCTGCTGCTTCGGGTCACTTTTCACTTTCATTTCTGTTAAATGATAAAGAAATCTTATGATTATAACAAGACAAGAGAATATCTAATTTGTTTTATAACGGTAGTGCATCATGTCGAAGTCAAACTGATTACCATCCAAATCTTGGTTTTAAAAGACGCTAGACAAGATACACGAGGCGTTGCTCTATGTACAACCAAAAGTTTCATCTCTTTTACATATCAGTCTTCTTCTTCAAGTAAACCGATCATAATCTGTTCATCCTTTTGATTGTTTTTATATCTCAGCCTCATCTAGATCCTAATTTTGACCCACGTGTGCATGAAGCGCCATCTCAAGGCCGATAGGCCCGCTTTTTAAAACCAAGATCCGAACTCAAAAATTCCATATGCATTTTGTTACAAACTTAAAAGTATGTTAATATACACAATAACCTCTCCATCCAAAGAAAGCAAAAATTTCCATTTATATCTTGTGAGAATTTAAGCATTTCCATTTCTAGAAAGTTTTCATGTCCAATCAGTTGTACTATCTAACGAAAATGTGGTAGTTGGCTAGTTTCCAGCATAGTTATTAAAGCGAGTGCCCAGGCGTGCCTAGGCACAAATAAGGCCCCGGGCCCAACAAATCGCCCTGAGTGCGCCTCGCGCCTTTAATAACTATGTTCATGTCATAGTTATTAAAGCGAGCGCCCAGGCGTGCCTAGGCACAAATAAGGCCCCGGGCCCAACAAATCGCCCTGAGTGCGCCTCGCGCCTTTAATAACTATGTTCATGTCATAGTTATTAAAGCGAGCGCCCAGGCGCGCCTAGGCACAAATAAGGCCCCGGCCCAACAAATCGCCCTGAGTGCGCCTCGCGCCTTTAATAACTATGGTTTCCATTATAAAATTATCAATGTTTCTATTTCCTAACCAAGTTACATTTATCTACATGCCCACTATCAAAATTGCAATGCATCGATGAGACTATTTAAAAGATAATAAGAAAATGTAAAGATCAAATGAATATGTTTGAAAACGAGGCTAACCTTTTTGTTGAGGTGGTTGACTAACAACAACGTGCATGGTTGTAACGCCACCAGGGACATCACACAAAGGACTCCTGCATTCTCCTACTGTTTTGTTGTTCTCTAATATTTTCCCACCACTAATTATTTTCAAATCTTTTACCGTTCTTGGAGCATTATTCTTCTCTGCAAACATTAAAAACTGAGATGAATGAAACTCAGGAAAACATTTTTTATAGTCGTTACATGTGTACACGAGTCTTTTGTATATTCACAAAAGGATTGTTGTTTAAAACTCTTCTTAACAATAGGGGTTTTGTTTTAACTTTTGTACACTTCTATCTTATCACTTCTACATGGCTCTTCATCGTTTACTTGTTCCCAAGGTTTAAAAGAACGGAAACGAGTTTCGAGGCGTTTTCCCTTCGCCTCACGAGACGTAAGCCTCGAGGCGAAACGAGGCGTAAGGCCGAGGCGGTATTAATAAATAAATATAGAGATTAAATATATTATAAAAATAATAATACTAACTAATTTCATCATCAGATTCATCAAAATCATCAAAAACACACTTAAAAAAGACATGAAATGCTTGAAATTGACACAAAAAGTCAAAAACAACTATCAAAATCCCCTGAGGCGCAACTTTCTTAGCGCCTCAGTCCCTCTGAGGCGCATATACATTAAAACCACCATGAGGCGCGCCTCAGATTCATTTTTTAGCCGTTTCGCCTCGAGGCGCGCCTTGAGGCGCACACCTCAAACGTTTTTTAAAACCATGCTTGTTCCATGTTCTCATTTCATTTGTTTAAAGGGGCACCATTTCAACTCAAAATTTGGAAACAGGTCAATTTGAGTTCCTTTTTATCAACGAGTAAATATACAAAATAGCTTTGAAGGAATCAACTCAAAACAAGATTATCATTTTAATAAAAATAATTTGTTATGATATTTAATATATCAATTATTTGTAAAATTCGAATAAAAATAGACAAAAAAAAAACGTTGAGGTGAATAGAATGTGATTTAGTTAATAAGTTGTTTGCATTATTATTGTACTAACCTTTGGGCCATTGAGAAAGTATGCTTTCCTTCAAAGATGCAACACTTGCAGCCACCGGGAAGCTTTTTGGACCAATATCCGATCCATCAATTAATCGAAATTTAATTTCCAATGAATCTTGCACGCCAGACATATTCCAATTTCGATAGAATATATTCCTTTCGCGTCTAAACACCCGAAATCTTCAGTTAGATGGCTAAAAAGTTTTTAACAACTCAGCAAGACAACATAGAAGCCACACAGACAAAATCTTGAGTTTGATCTAAGACCGTCAACTCAACGTGCACCACTGCACCCTGAAAAGTTCCAAACTTTGATATCAGAAAACAACTTGCACACACTGTAAAGTTTAATAATCACTAATGATTGTATTGAGTGGATGACAAATTCTGATTATTTAACGAAGTAATAGTTAACTAACCTCTAAACAATTAGACAATCTAAAGTAGACATATGTTAATCACCTTTAAAACTCACACCCAAATACCCTCTTAGCTATAATGTAATCAATCCATAAATAATAACAATTCCGGGTGTAAATCGATGTAAACAAGGGCAAGAATCAAGATGGCTACAACTTCAAAACCATCAAATACCAACAAATCTTTAACATAATTAGTTCAAGAAGACCAATATATCACTAACAGGATCAACCAAATTAACCCCAAAAGACACTCAACTCAAATGTGCTAAATCTTTAATATGAGTATTTAAAAAAACCATACACCCACAAGATATTGAAATTGTTGATTCAATAAAATCAAACAATCACTCCAATCTTTAACTGAATCATCATTCAAATCAATCCCCCAAAAAAGTCAACGTCCACCAAAGAACACACAATATACTAAATTATAAATCAAGAAAACAAATACCCACTAAATTTATATGTAAAAGAATCAACATTTTGGTGGAATCTTTCAAATGGATCTCCAAATTTAATCGAAAAAGAAGTCAACATAATATACCCCGGCCCATATGATGATGAAAGAAATAGATTAAAAGGGATCAAGATTTTGAGGGAATTGTGCTTACCCCAACACTGATGAATCCGGTGAAGAACAGAGATGATTGGTATGCTTTGTCGATGAATTCGGTTGATTACAGAAGTTGTATATGAATCGTGTGAAGAGGAAATGAAAGGATGAAGATTCGTATAAATAAAACTATAACTATTTTTTGATATTAAATATAAAAATGTGCCGACTCACCTCGTGAAATTCGGGTTCATTAACTAAACGGCTTATTTTTAATTAGGCTTGGGCTCAGGCCCATACTCATTTAAGCTCGGCTCGGTTTAAGTTTATTTTTGACCCAATCTCAAATAGGTTGCGAATAGCTCGGTTTGTTTACACCACTAGGCTTGCTACAGGTAACCACGATCATTAGAGCTGCGTTTTTTTTTACATATTGATGAAACAATGGTTAACCGGGCAGGGTTAACACACTGGTCTCGTCAAGAAGGGTTAATCCCTTCCTCTCGGAGATCGCTGGCTGGGTCACCGGTGGATGATCTCCTGCACAAGGAAACAAGCCGTGACTCGTAACAAGGAGGATGGGGTGGGGGGTGCTCCTTGTTACCACTCTCCGGCGTGAGAATCAGTAGTTTGCTTGGGAAGCAAAGTAAGATAATAGTAGTAGTTAGAGAGTTGTGAAGAGATACCTCAAACCTGGTTTGGGGTCGGTATTTATAGCCGAGGAGTGAAGGAGGAGATTGATGGATGGGCTGACGACGAGCTGCACCGTTGCAGGTGTGTCAGTCTCGCCGGCCGTGGGGGTTACGCCACGTCAGCCCATTGCTTTAATAGCTCTGACAGGGGACTGTCGCCGGCGCCACTTGCCTCGTGGTGTCAGCCACTTGCCTGGCGTGTCAGTCCACTTGTTGGATATGCAGGGTGCGGTGCGAGCCGTATCGCTGCATGCGGTAACGTCTGAAGTTACCGCGTCTCCTACTTGTGATCAAGAAATACGCGAGATGCGGTGTTGGCCGCATCATCGTATGTGGAGACTATTTGCTTGCTTCCCTTGTCGTGACGAAAATGGCCATATGATGCGGTGCCAGCCGCATCGATATGTTCATCTTCTTTCGTACTTGGGTCAAGCTATTCATCTTCGAACCGAATGGGTTCGAAGGATGTGACCGCATGGGTGCGGTTTGCTTACTGGTAGGGGTTTGTTTGATGCGGGTAATGGTCGTTTTGGGACCATACCCCTTCAAGTCCCCCCAGTCTAGTGTTGCTACCTTGTGCAAGTTGCACGTGGGAGGAGTACTGGACTTATGGTGTAGGAAGGTAGTGTGGCAGTCTGGAGAAAATTCTAGGCCAGATCAAACTGGTGATCTGGTAAAAAATCCGGCTATGCCTCTTCCGTACCGGTGAAGGGGTTTCGCTTGATGCGAAATTCTCAGCCGTTGCATGTCATCAGGTGGGTTGCCACCTGTTGTTGTGTTGAAGGCCTGTTAGGGACCTTCATAGTAATGCTGCACAAACTTCGAACCAACCTCTTGGATGGTTGTTCGAAGGTTTGCACATGTTTCGAACCTCTTGGAGGTGGTTTCTTCTTCGAACCATTTGCCAGAATGGTGCACGAAGAAGAAAAGAAGAGCTTGTAAACCAACCTTTGCGGTCGGGTTTGAAGGTTTTGGATGTTGTGTTAGAACTTCGCTCAAGTTCTATGTTCAGCATCCTATGACGAGATGACCATCCCTTTTTTGTGGGGTGTTCGTGTTCATCTTGATAGCTCTCAAGTAACCGTACGTTCTTTGCGGTTACTTCGTTGCGTCATTGTTGGCCCTGTTTGGTCGAACAATGTGGATCTAAACTATGGGTAAATAAACATGGTCATAGGCAAGGGGATGCCCATCGTTGTTTATTCCATGCGATCCATTGGTAGGTAAACAAAGTCCTAAGCAGACTTGTTACCGCGGTCCGTTGGCAGGTAAACAAAGTCATAGGCAGACTTGTTACCGCTGTTCGGACACATGCTGCTTGATAAGTGCTTGTTTAGAGCACGTATCTGCGTTCTTTCTGGAGCCACTTTCCTTCACGCTCCAATACCGAGTTTATAACGAGGTAGCCTCGTTCGGTGATGTGGAGTGAGCTTTGCTCTTCCGTAGCAACCACTCTGCGGAAGCTATGGTTATGTCTGTAGCTCTTCATGGGTGTCTGCGATGTTGCAGTCCCATTTTCGCTCAAAGTGTGCTTGTTGCACGGATGTAACTCTTGAAGGTTCAGGAGTCAGGGCTGCTGATGTGCGGGCGCGTAGATTCCGTTCTTTTTTCTTAAGAAGTTGTTCATGCACCCTCTGTGGTTGTGAACCGGACAGGAGGGATTTGAAGCTTGAAGAGAATGAAGGCAATGCGCTTTGCCTGTTCCTGAGACGCGGTTCAGTCCAAAGAACAACACTGGTTCTGAGCATCTGACACATCTGAATGGGTTCATGTGTGTCACTTCCGCATATTTCACGTGTGCTCGTGAGTGATGCGGAAAAGGTAATATATCCCTTTATAGTATAGATAGATATATTTCTACCTATTTTTTAGGGTATATAAAAAAACGACATGCGGTATGGGTTATGGTGCGGTAAACCAGAAAAACCGCATGCCGCTTAGGTTTTTTGGATAATGTTGTCGCTTTTTCTCGCCTACGTGGCTTGATCGCACGTGTGAGTTGGTAGAAGTTGGTGAGACGTTTCTGCATGTGCTGAAATGAAAGGACATTTGCACTGCCCGAGGCATTAAATGCACTGTAGCAGGGAGTGTAAACGTCTTCTTTGTCAGGCGCGTGGGCGGCCACGCGCGCGTGATAACCGTCAGCTAAAACGGCGCTCGACACGTGTTGTTGCAAGATACGCTCTTTTTGAACGTGATGATTTGCTTTCTCCCTCCGCATTAATTGCGATGGGTATATAAGGGGAAAACCGTTCGTGGTTTCCTCTCACTTGGTCGAAAATTCAAAAAATTTGCCGTTTGAGAGAAAGTTGTCATCTGTCTTCTCCGACGATTCTTTCTGAAATTCCGGTGAGGTTTCTAGTGTTTCTGTCCACCATCTTCTGTTTCTTTGATATTTTTGATGGCTGAACCATCTAGTCCACACAATGTGGAGGGTGAAAACCCTGAACGGCCTTTAGTGGCCGAAGAAGAAGAAGATGGGACTGCCGGTAGTGGATTACCGGCGCTGAAGTGGACCAGGAAAAGCTTTGATCGCCTTATGCTTGAGGTCCAAATGCCCTCGGAGTATGGGGCTCGGTACCCATCAGAGGGTGATACTGGTGCCGACGCTACGGCCGGTTATGTGACCATGTGGTCCGATTTCTTCGGAGATTGTAACCTCCGATTACCGTTGACGGTGTTTGTTGTGGATATCTTGGAGTGGTACAAGGTCCACATTTCTCAAGTGAGTCCGCTTGGGATGATTCGGATTCGTAATTTTGAGTTTACCTTCCGTGCTCTTGGCATAGAGCCTACCGTTGGAGACTTCCAACGGTTTTATCAGATGACAGTGTCCATGGGGTTCTTTTCTTTCCGTCTACGAGACGGTACCCCAAAGCTGATGACTCCCCCTAAGGGGATGACGATGTGGAAGAAGAAGTTCTTCTATATCAAGTCTGCTGCCCTTGCTGTGGATATGACGTTTCGGAATGTGACCGAGACGATCATAGCAGAGACCATTGCGATGCCCAGTTTGAAATCAGTGCAATGGTTCCCGCAACTGCAGACTATTGAGTATGTGAAGTTGACCAACACGCAACTATGGCTGTTGCGTATGATGTTGAGGAGGGGCAAGAACTCGAAACCCGTGGTGCGGGAAAAGAGCGGTGGTACGTACTTTTTGTTTCTTTACGTTCTTTATCCTTACGTGTGTTACTGACCTTTGTGTCTATTATCAGAAGATGCTCCCGCATGGAGGATGTTTGCTCCGGATTTCGAGGGTACGGTTGAGACCGTAGTTTGTGCGGATGGTGAACAGGATCACAACACTATCATCCGTAGTAACTTCCGGGTGCCTACTGCGGCTGCACTGGCAGTTGAGTTGCCAGTAGGCAAAGGTATACTATCGAAGCTTTGCTACTTGTGTTGATCATGGTGTGTTATTGACGTATTGATCCCATGCAGGTGATCTTGGGGCCTTGGGGGACCCTGAAGCGAAAGGTGTGCCTAAGAGGCAAACTGTGAAGGGCGTGCGCTTTCGCCAAAAGAAGATAAAGGAGGTCACTACTGTGCCTCATCTGGTGCCGCAGGCAGCAGGTATCTCTTATTCCTCTTTTCGTCGACACAAGGATTATGTGATAGTATCTGATACCCTTGAGGGTTTGAGTACAGCCGCGGAGTCACGTTCTGGTGCTGCGAAGAAGCAGGCAGAAGAGGCGGCTGCGGGAGGGACAGCTGCGGGTCCCCCTGTGATTGGTGAGAAGAGGAGGCCAGAGCAGAAAGCTGCTGGTGGTGTTGAAACCAAACGTCGGAGACTAGTAACCAAAAGGTCTGCTCCGGCGCAGAAAAAACCTGCGGTTGTCGTTGGTAAGTGTAGGCTATCTAGTGTTAACTGTTGTGTAACTAGTTCTGATAGCTATTTGACTTTTTTGCAGAGCGTCAAGATGAAGATTTTTCTATCTTCGATGCTCCGGAGTCCCCTCCGCGTGCCATGGGTGCGGGTGGAACGGAGGTGCCGTCGACACCTCCCGTCAAGGTGGTACCTGAGTCAACCGTGCAGAAGGAGGGTACCGCAGAGAATGCTGCGGCCCAGATATTTGATACTGTCGACTCGTCCAACAACCTGATCTCTCCCAATGAGGGAGACGATTTGAGTTTGCGGTTCACTGCTACTGGGAAGCAACATTCTGATGCTGAAACGCAAAAAACTGGCGCTGAAGCACGGCAGCATGATGCTGGGCCGCAGAAGTCTGCGGTTGATAAGGGTACCAGCTCGTCGGCCGGTGGTGCGGGGTATGACGGGCCTCCAATTCAGCCTGGGGAGTCTGAATTGGAGTATTACTACCGCACCTACTCCCAGGATCGCAGTACGCTGTACCATCGACCCCCCTGGACTGTATTGCAGGGGGATGATATTGCTAACGACCCTGCGGCCTGCAGGGAGATCTTGGGTGGTCTGGGGACCCCCTTTGAAGTTGATCGGGCTCGTGCCGCACCGCGGGAGCTGCGTATAAACCAGCTCTCGACCATGTTGGTAGGGTCTTCCATTGTGGCTAATGCCATTTTGGAAGATTATAAGGTGCTGGGCCGCCGCGAGGAGGAGGCTGCTCGTATGCGGGCGGAAGCCGAGAAGTTGGTCGAGGCTGCTCGTGCGGGTGCGGAGCAGCTTGAGAGGGATAAAGCTGCTTTTGAGAAGCAGAAACAGACCTCTGAGTGGGCTGCCACGGTGCAACTGAAACAGGTGCGTACCCTTGCTAAACTCCTTGCTGATGAGCGTAAGCGTTGGGAGGAAATTTCATCCAACGAGCGCAAGAAGTGGAACGAATCTTGGGCTAAGCAGAACAATCTTCTGTTTCATACTCGGCAGGAGCTAGCGAACGCCAAGGCGGCAAATGTTGCCTTGGGCAATGAAAAAGCTGCGGCTGAGGCCGCATCAGCTAAAGCGCTGCAGGCAAAGGATGAGGCCCTGAAGGCGCTTGAAGAGGCCAAAGCAGCCGGGGCTCGTGCCTCAAAGGCCCTTGAAGAGGCCGCGGAGAAAGAGAGCCGTTCTTCCAAGGCTCTGGAAGAGGTGAATGCGGAGCGCATTCGTTTGGATAAGGTTGTTTCCAGCCTTCAGGTATGTTTCGTTACCTCTGTTTTATATTTCCTTTATTGTTTTGAAAATATTTATCGGGTGAACCGTTTGCTGTTCTTGTAACAGGCTGAGGTTCAGGCCCAGGCGGTTGCGGTTACGGACCTTACTGCCCGCGTGTCTGATGCGGAGAAGCGAGCCGACGCTGCCGCTGAGGCCAAGGATGTCTTGGTGTCCTCTTTTAACCAGCTGGAAGCTGACCGTGAGTGGCTGCGGACTCACGGCATTGCGCGTGTAAGTATCCATTGCCTTTACATTTGCTTGGGTTAGCATTCAAGACTTATGACCTTTTATTTGCAGATTGTCGAGGCTATCATGAATGCTCCTGAGACCTCATCTGGTTTGGACCTGGTTAAGGAGCGTGCGCGCGATGCTGGCTTCAAGGCTGGTTATAACCGCTGCATTGGGCATATCAATGTATTGTCCGCAGGCGGTTATACTGATCAGGCATCCGGGTTTCGGGATGTGGATACCGAGGGTCGTCTGAAAGCGGCCGTAGCCTCCTTTTATGACACGCCCCTTGCCTGTGTAGGGGAGCTGGACGAGTGTTTGGAGGTTGCGGACTATGTTGACCGCTTGCGGATGCTTTATCCTGATGTGGAAGAGGAAGAACCCGCTGGTGGTGTCGGAGGAGACGCGGGGACCAGCGGTACAAAATAGGGTTTAGGTTGGCGAGTGTGCCTCCTTTTTTGTATTCCTCTTGTATAGAGTAGGAACTTTATGTAAATTCAGTAAGCATCATGTAGATACCTGAATTTTTTGAATATAAAGTTTCTTTGTTCAGTTTGTACAAGTGTCTTTAATTCTTGCATGTCTGAACGTGTGTATGCGTAATCTTTACCCATTTATGAACGGGGTCAAGTATACTCCATACTTTTGTTGTATGGGTATGCATCAATTCTGTGATTTACCGTGTGAGGGTTTTAGAATTGCTTAAGCTTTGTAAAAGCTTATATTACCGGGACTCTACCCATTTGTGAATGGGGTCGAGTGCACTCCATACCTTTGTCGTACGAGTCCGCGTCAATTCCATTGTTTGCCTTTTTGGGCTCAGGAATTGTGTTAAGTGTGTAACAAAAACTTGTGTATCCGGCCGGATAAAACATGCAAGTCTTTTTGCCTTTTGCTGGCCTATTACAATAGTTGCGTGTGGCTACCACTTTGTATAGGTATCGTAAATGAAGATTTTGCCAATCTGTTTTTTGGATACCGCGAAGTGGAAACACGCATTTGTAATAGTAGTAAACAAACAACAATGTATAAAATGACGTTTATTTATTTGCAAATGACCTGCGGTCCGATAGGTTACATAGGGAGTGTAAGAACATAGCTTACATATAGCAGCGTCTAAGCTGTTGTGCGTTCCATGTTCTGGCGATAGGTTCGCCCTCTAGTGTTTGTAACCTGTATGCGCCCTTCCCTAAGACCTCGCTGATGAGGTAGGGTCCTTCCCACTTGGGGGCAAGTTTTCCTGGGCGCTCGGCGTTAGATGCCTCGTTGTCACGTAGAACGTAGTCCCCTGGATTGAAAGTACAAACGCGGACTCGCGCGTTGTAATACTTTTCCAGTTTGGATTTGTATTTGGCCTCGTTGATGGCGGCGTTCTCGCGCCTTTCTTCTAGGAGGTCCAAATCGATCCTACGTTCCCTGTTGTTGTCTAGCTTTTCGATAGCCAACATTCTAGGAGATGGGAGGCCCATTTCCGCGGGTATCACCGCTTCAGACCCGTAGACGAGGCTGAAAGGTGTTTCCCCATTGCTTGTTTTTGGGCTAGTGCGGTGAGCCCATAAGATGCTTGGGAGTTCATCGACCCAGCCACGCCTGGCTGTTCCCAATCGTGCTTTGATTCCTTCGACTAGGCCTTTATTTATACTCTCGACTTGGCCGTTCCCTTGCGGGTGTGCGACAGACGAGAATATGTGTTTGATGTTCAGCTCTTCTAGCCATTTTTGGAATTCGTCGGCAGCGAAGTTGGTGCCGTTGTCGGTAACAATGTACATTGGTAAACCGAAACGGCAGATGATGTGCTCCCAAATGAACTTTTTTGTTACCATAGCAGTGGTGGAAGCGAGTGGATTCGCCTCTACCCATTTTGTGAAGTAATCAACCGCCACTATGATAAATTTAACTGCACCTGGTGCGTCCGGGAATGGTCCCACTACGTCGATTGCCCATTTTTGAAAAGGCCATGCAGTAGTGACGGGGACCAGATTGTTCTTTGGTCGCAAAGTTTTTGGGGCATGGCGCTGGCAGTCCATGCATTTGCGTAATTCTTTGACGGCGTCCAGGTGCATGCCGGGCCAGTAATACCCGGCATTCATGATTTTTGCCACGACCGTGCGTGGTCCAGCATGTATGCCACATATACCCTCATGTATCTCTCGGATGAGGTATGTGGCATCTTGTGGATTAACGCATCGGAGGAGCGGTCCGAGGTATGACTTTCGGTATAAGATACCGTCTCCCATTTGATAGTGGCACGCTTTGTATTGTAACTTACGTGCCTCTGTTTTGCTCTCGGGAGTCACACCTGACTGAAGGTATGCGATAATTGGTGTCATCCATGACGTTGTTCCGTATTGGATGACACTGACCTGGCGTAGAGGAACCGAAGGATTTTGCAAAATCTCGATACGTACCTCCTTTGCTAGGTGTTGGAAGCTGGTGGATGCAAGTTTTGATAGTGCATCCGCAGATTTGTTTTCGCTTCGATTAATGTGTCGAATATTGAATGAAGCGAATTTGGATTTTAGCTGCAGGGCTTGCTCGAGGTAGAGGATCATGATATCCCCTTTGGCGGCATAGTCGCCGCGTACCTGGCCCGCAACTAACAAGGAATCGACGTGCGCTTCCAGATGTTGCACGCCGATTTTGACTGCTAAACGTAGCCCGGCTAATAGTGCTTCATATTCTGCCTCGTTGTTCGTGCTTTTAAAATCGAGGCGGATGGCATATGTAAGCTCTTGGCCGTCAGGGCTGACGAGTCGCAGACCTGCGCCCGCACCTTCCTCGTTGGATGCACCATCGGTAAATAGTGCCCATATTTCTGAGGACGGCGGTGGGGGCGCAGGGTTTTGGGATTCTTCGCATTCTTGGATGCGATCCGCTGGTACTTCAGCGGCGAAATCAGCTAAGATTTGGCCTTTGATGGCAGGGCGCGGTTTGTAATGTATCGTATGTGCGCCCAGCTCAATTGCCCATTTTGCTAATCTCCCAGAGATGTCGGGTTTGGACAGGATCGGGCCGATCCTGTAATTGGTTAGCACTGTGATGATGTGGTTTACGAAGTAGCGTCGTAACCGTCTTGAAGCATGTACCAGTGCTAGTACCAATTTTTCCATTATTGAGTATCTCGTCTCCGGGTCGTTGAGCATTTTGCTGATATAATAGATGGGTGTTTGAACCCCCGCTCGTTCCACTATTAATACCGCGCCCACTGCGTTGTCTGCAGCGGATAGGTATAAGATGAGTGGCTCATCTTTGCATGGTGCGGTTAGTGTTGGGAGTTGTATCAAACACTCCTTCATTTCCCGGAAGGCCTTTTCAGCCTCTGTGATCCACTGGAATTGTTCTTTCTTTGAACAGCTTCGCAGGGTCTTGATGAAAGGGTATGACTTGGCTGCGTGGTTAGCCAAGAACCTGTTGAGTGCCGCCAGCCTTCCGGCCAGGCGTTGCATATCTTTCATCGATGCAGGCGATGGCATGCGCTCGATCGCCTGCACTTTTTCCGGGTTTACCTTGAATCCATCTTTGGTGACGATGAACCCAAGGAATTTGCCTTCTTCCATTCCAAACGAGCATTTCCCTGGATTGAGCTTCATGTTGACGCTTCGCAGAGTTTGGAATGTTCTTTCTATATCGGTGAGCATGGTATCTTCCTCCATGCTCATGACGACCAGGTCGTCCATATAGATTTCGACACTTTTGCTTATTTGACCGCGGAAAGTGTCGTTCATCAGTTTCTGGTAGGTTGAGCCCGCGTTGCGCAACCCAAACGGCATTTTTGTATAGCAGTAATTTCCGGTTGGGGTCCGGAATGCCGTTTTGTCTTCATCCTCAAGTGCCATTTGTACCTGGTGGTACCCTTTGTAGCAATCGAGGAAACACTTCCACCGAAATGGCGCGAGGTTATCGACCTTTTCGTCGATTTCTGGAAGCGCGTAACAATCCTTGGGGCAGGCCTTGTTAAGGTCCTTGTAATCGACGCACATGCGCCAGCCCCCGGATGGTTTTTCTACCATGACAGGGTTGGATAACCAAGTCTGGTACTTGACTTCCCGCAGTATACCTGCGGAGAGCAGTTCTTCGATCTGCTCTTGCATCGCCTGATTTTTAGCTGACCCAAGGTGGCGTTGGCCTTGGATCACTGGCTTGATACCTGGTTTGGTATTCAAATAGTGCTGCGCTATTTCGCGTGGGACCCCTGTCATGTCTGCGGGAGTCCACGCGAAGATGTCTTGGTTCCTGAAGAGGAGCTCCTTCAGGTGCGCTCTGGTGGTCGAGGATAAGGCGTGACCCAATGTGACCTTCTGTTCCGGATGCTTTGGGTTGAGAACCCATTTTTCCGGTTGGCCAACGGGGGTGGGCCTTGCGACCTTTGTCGGACGTGCTTCGTCCGTCATCATGACGTCCTTGCGAGCGTAGATGATTGCAACCCCCGATGCGGTTGGGAAACCAACCGCGGAGTGGGGGACGGATGTGATCATATTGAAATCTCCTTGGGATTCTCTCCCAAGGAGGACGTCATAATTGGAGGTGTGGGGTAAAACCATGAAGTTTACCTCCTCCGTCCGCGTGTGTTTACCATTGGTAAGACGCACGGGAAATGTAATTTGACCTAGGGGAAAGACTGTTTCCCCTGCGAATCCGGCCAGCGGGTAATCTACGGCTTGCAACCGATCTTTGTCCTCTTGGTCAAATTGATTGAAGCATTGCTCGTAGATTATATCGGATGTACTGCCCGGGTCAATGAACAGACGCTCGGTGCAGTAATGGGCCAGCTGGCCTGAAATGACGACGGCGCGTCTATCACGCGGTCCGCCTCGGACTTTTGGGAAGACGACTTGCTCGTCTTTCCAATCATTGTCCGGTCTTCGTGCCGCTTTGCGCGGCCTACCTTTGCCTCCGTAGATCATGTGGGTGGAAACCACGTACATGGCTTTCTTCCCGGAGGAGGTACCTTCGTTGTGAGGGGTGATATGCTTGGTGGGCTTTTGTCCACCTGGCAAGAGGTGTTGTAGTTTCCCCTCTTTCAACGCCCGCTCAATCTCCAGCCGGAGACTGATGCAGTTGTTGGTGGTGTGGCCCGAGTCCTTGTGGTACTCACAGTATAGTGTGAGGTCCTGACTTTTCTTGGACTTCATTGGTTGGGCCGGTCGCAAGAATTGTGGGTCTGCGAGGAGGACCTCTCTTGGCGACTGGTTGATCTCGGTCCATTTGCGGTCCCGAGATTCTTTTCTTGGTGCCCGAGTGTCTCGGGCCGGGTTGTAGCATTGTGGGTCACACGTGTTGGGTTGCGGGAAATACGGTTTAGTAATATCCCGATTTCCTGTATCCCGGTTTCGTTTGTTGTTACGTTTGGACCCTTGGTGGGATGTTTCGGCTTGGGGTTTTGCCTTTTTGACGTGCGGTTCGAGCGACCGCTGTGTCTGGGCATATGTCTTGACTGCGGTCATGACATCCTCCCATTTTTTAGGCAAACCCTCCTTGCCGGAGATGGTCATGATCATCTCTCTGTCTTTGACGGCCCGAATAAAATGGTTTCGCGCCATTTGGTCCGCCACGTCGCCTATCTCTAGGCATTCTTTATTGTAACGGATGACGAATGCCTCGAGCGATTCGTCATCCTTTCGCCAGATGTTCATGACGTCCAACGAATCGCGTTCGTGGCGTCGCTGTTGGCTAAAATGGGCGAGGAACTTGGCGCGCAAGTCCTCGAAAGAATCCAGTAATCCCACTGGCAAAGAATCAAACCATGCCCTCGCCAGACCGATAAGGGTCTGGGGGAAAAAATTGCACCAGGTGGGTTCGTCCCACTTGCCATTGACGCCTGCGCCTGTGAAGATGTTCATGTGGTCGTCCGGGTCGGTCGAGCCACTGTATTTCCCAATGTTGACTGGGAATTTTGTCGTTGTGATATCGGCGTTGGCGATGTGCGGGACGAATTTTGAATTTTCGGCCGCGGCCTTTGGCCTGTATGGTTCGTGCACAGGGCGCTTTGCCGCCCTGAGGTATGTAGTGCGGGGGTGACTGGGAGGAACATAGTTGCGTCCCCCCGGTCTGCTGTTGGTGTCGTGAGACTCCCCGCGGTAGGTTTGATCGTCAGGGTCGGTATGACCGTACCCTTCCGTGTAAGGTTGCGGGCCCAGTCGGCTTTGGATGCCTGGGCCGCGCCTGGAGGCTGACCGCCTCCTATCTTCGCCATAGGGGCCCAGGCGGGTATGCACTGGCCCTCTGGAGCGGGACTCATATGAGGAAGTATCCTCGTTGAGTGTATTGACCGAACAGTAAGATGAGCCACGGTCGTCGTGTCGGCTTCTGGAAGCCGGACGTGAGTGTAACCTGCCATCGTATTGGAGTATACGGTTGGCAGGTGTGTGTTGTATTGGAGTAGGCCCAGCCTGTACGTTTGCTTCCGTACAAGCGCGGTTGTAGGCCGCTATCAGCAGGTCAGTTTGCTGTTGGTACCAGGAGTGTAAGTCCACGCCTGGTGGGAGCACAGTTGAGGCTTGTGATAAGTCGTGTCCGAACGCAAAGGATGGGATCCTTTGGGTGGACGTGCCAATGTGTCCGGGTTGGGGGGTCGAAGGGTGGACCCCTGTTGGGATCGGGGGATTTGGGTTATCCGCATTGGTGTTTTGGTTATCAGTCATGATCTTGAGAGGGAGAGGGATGGATTAAAAAGTGCTAAGAGTAGCGGTGGGCGCCAATGATGAAACAATGGTTAACCGGGCAGGGTTAACACACTGGTCTCGTCAAGAAGGGTTAATCCCTTCCTCTCGGAGATCGCTGGCTGGGTCACCGGTGGATGATCTCCTGCACAAGGAAACAAGCCGTGACTCGTAACAAGGAGGATGGGGTGGGGGGTGCTCCTTGTTACCACTCTCCGGCGTGAGAATCAGTAGTTTGCTTGGGAAGCAAAGTAAGATAATAGTAGTAGTTAGAGAGTTGTGAAGAGATACCTCAAACCTGGTTTGGGGTCGGTATTTATAGCCGAGGAGTGAAGGAGGAGATTGATGGATGGGCTGACGACGAGCTGCACCGTTGCAGGTGTGTCAGTCTCGCCGGCCGTGGGGGTTACGCCACGTCAGCCCATTGCTTTAATAGCTCTGACAGGGGACTGTCGCCGGCGCCACTTGCCTCGTGGTGTCAGCCACTTGCCTGGCGTGTCAGTCCACTTGTTGGATATGCAGGGTGCGGTGCGAGCCGTATCGCTGCATGCGGTAACGTCTGAAGTTACCGCGTCTCCTACTTGTGATCAAGAAATACGCGAGATGCGGTGTTGGCCGCATCATCGTATGTGGAGACTATTTGCTTGCTTCCCTTGTCGTGACGAAAATGGCCATATGATGCGGTGCCAGCCGCATCGATATGTTCATCTTCTTTCGTACTTGGGTCAAGCTATTCATCTTCGAACCGAATGGGTTCGAAGGATGTGACCGCATGGGTGCGGTTTGCTTACTGGTAGGGGTTTGTTTGATGCGGGTAATGGTCGTTTTGGGACCATACCCCTTCACATATATAATTTGGTTATGAAATTAGTTTAACTTTCTGGACCAATTCAATTTATAATAAAACTTCAACGCTCCAACACAATTAATTTTAATATAAAACTGATTAAAGAAACCAAGTAAATTATCATAGTGCATGTTATCCTTCTAATCTTGAACTAAACAAAAGTTGATTAGTTGAATATATCTTATAGGATGTATTTGATGACTTCTTCGTAATTTTACTCTTTCCACAAACTTAAACTTACACCTATTCGTGGTCATACAACACATGATGCCTTTATATTAATCCTATGGTTTTACTATATAAACATTACCAAGTTACATCCTTGGTTTCATAGATTTCTTGAGCTACCAAAGTTCCTAGTAAACAAGTTTTTCGCCTCTAGCTAATGATGTCTCGTTTTCTTATATTCGGTATCTTGTTGACAACATGTTCGATTGCTTTGGCTTCGGACCCTAGTCCTCTCCAGGATTTCTGTGTGGCTGATCCTAATAGCCCAGGTAAATTAAAGATTATCACAACTTAATTATGGTTTTATGATACGCAATATTTATAGGTGTCCATAATAAGGCTTCTAAATTTGTTTATGCAGTATTTGTGAATGGTGTGGTTTGCAAAGATGCAAAGCTTGTGAAAGCGGATGATTTTCTTTTTAGAGGGCTTCACCTAATGGGAAACACGCATAATGACGTGGGCTCTAATGTGACTTCTGTGACTGTAGCAGAGTTACCCGGACTCAACACTCTTGGTATTTCCATGGCTCGTATTGACTTTGCTCCATGGGGTATTAACCCACCACACACGCACCCTCGAGCCACTGAAGTCTTGACTGTCATTGAAGGTCGTCTTCTGGTTGGTTTTGTCACGTCTAACCCTGAAAATCGCCTCATCACACAAGTGCTTGAGAAGGGTGACGTGTTCGTGTTTCCACAAGGTCTAATTCACTTCCAAAAAAACGTCGGAAATGGGAATGCTCTTGCTATTGCGGGTTTAAGTAGTCAAAATCCAGGTGTGATTACTATTGCGAATGCTGTGTTTGGATCAAACCCTGATATCGATGTGGATGTTCTTGCAAAAGCCTTTCAAGTTGACATCAAAGTGATTCAGCAAATCCAGTCAAAATTCTGAACATTTATGTGATCATAGGATGCTGATCTCGTTTGCAACATTACTACTAGCTTGTATTTGTAACATTTGTTTCGTTTCTTATTGTTTATATTTAAAGGTGAATAAGAATATTATTTTTCTGATTGTGGTTAATTTATAATATCTGTCTTTCAAACACTTTTCTACTTACTGTGTTGCATCAAGTTTTTAGGATGTCATATTCAATAAAAACAATGGAATATATCTTCAACAAAATTACAATTTTGAACACGTGTAATATGTTATGTTATTAACGGAGAATATGCCTGCCTTCCACAGCTCTCGGCATATAAGGTATCTTTCATTTTTATGTGCTAATATCCTTGAGGTATTAGTAATCTACTAGTAATGTTAAAACTTATTTTTGGTCGTCAACAATTGCGAACACACTTTATGATCACCAACCCTTTATATTTTATACTTGTGAACTTTGACAAAGTAAAATTAAATTATTTTATATAACCATCCAAAAATGCTTCAACAAATTCATTGTTGCTTGACCTCGTCCAATTAGCATTTGACCACATCAATAATGTTGACTTTAACTAATTAGGAAATGAAGTACTTATGGTTTGGTTGTGTTGACTCTTTACTCCATCTTTAGCCATCAAATTCATATTCATTGGTCCTACACCAACCTAAGGGTGGAAGGGGCACCTGCCGTGACCCCTTCGGTGAGCCTCTTTCCTGATCGTCAAGGTGCCGCCAAGTATAAATCGGTGAACGGTGATGGGTTGAAACGGTGAGTAGTCACCGATGAGAGAGGGGGTTAATGGTGGGCCCCACTCTATTCCAACCAATTACACATTTATTTATTTTTTTAAATAAAAAATTGTTTGGGTAAGACTGTGGGGAGGGGGGGGGGGGGGCTTGGGTTGGGGCATTGAGCGACAAGTGGCAGCTGGTTGGGTCACATGGATGGTGCGGCGTGGTGGGGCTGCTGGCTTGGTGTAGGTTGGCGTGGCCAGCAATGTGTTATTTCTTATATTTTTTTAACTATTTATAAAATCTATTAACTAAAACATAATAAATGTTCCTTTTAGTCCAACACCATTTATTAGATCATTGAAAAAGGGCGAGTGATGTATAATGTTTATATCGTTATGTGAACCTGGCATACCAAAGAATGCATACCAGATCCAAAGATCTTGTGATGCAACAGCTTCAAGCATCATACCAAAGAATGTACGCCAGATCCAAAGAAAGCATGGCATATCAACGAAACGTCACAACTCCGTTCGGGCGAAGGGATGGTTCGCACGAACAGAAGATACCCTTCGAGCGAGTGAGAGTACCCTTCGCGTGAATGGGTCTGTTGGTGCGAACGGAACTTCGTCTTGAACTTTTTAACCATTAGTTGGTTATGTTGTGAGTCCAGTTATGTTATACATTATATTATATAGTATAGTAGTAGTCCATAATGTCTTGTAGTTTATAGAAGTCCTGCATGGAGGCAAATTATATGTTTCACCAAAGCTCAAATTCGTTAACTTAGTTGACAAACCGGTTGGTCATGAATAACAGAAAGTAAATGACAGAATGTAAATGCCAAACAGCCGAACAAGGACAACCCAGGTGTGCCGTCTCAACATAGAAGGTATGAACCAAGTGTTGGAGGTTGGACGAGGTTAACACATTCTAGGTCCGGGAGACTGTTTGAGTGTTAGTTTGCAAGTTCAAGTGAGGCGGTGGAATTAGATTCACACTCTGTTAACACAGAATCGTCCATATCGAGAATGGGGATCTGAGTTACATTGAACACTTAGAAAAATGCAGGAACGGGAGCAAAACAAACCCTTCGCGCGAATGGGAAGACCCTTCCCGCGAATGGGCTAACCCTTCGTGCGAATGGCTCTGTTTTGGAGACGAAACAATCCGATTTTATTTGAACAACTCATCTTCTTGGCTGGACTCAACCTCAACACTAACCCACAGCTATGGACTTAGCTTGTGACCTCGGTGGGTTCTTGATTCGGCCAAGTTTAAATATCAGAAAGTTGTTCTATAAAAGTTTTGAAATAAAAGAACTTCAATCTTAAACTTGAACCTCAAGATGGAGAGCTTCATTGCTCAGACTGCCATGGCAGGCCTGTGAATGCTCCCTAGAGGATAACCAAGCTTATAAAGATATGAAGAAATGTATAAAGGATAAACGAGAAGCAGAAGAAATAAGATAAAATATAAAGTTACTGAGTTAAAACTCACTTAGATGATTCTGGAAAAGCTCAGCTAATAATGCACGAACTCAGGAAGTTAGAGAGAATTTTGGAGTGTGGAAGGTGAGAAATGAGGGTTATAGTACGTATTTATAGGCTGAAATGGGCCTTGGAACGAGTTGGGCTTTGGGCGAATGGGCTTAGCCATTCGCGCGAAGGGGTATGGTCCCTTCGTGCGAAGGGTCTTGCCCATTTGTTCAAAGGTTCAAGTTTGCCGTTTTCGCGTATTTCAGCCGATTTTAAGTGTTTTAAGCGTGTGAGTGCAATGTATATGTAAAATGTATAATTAAAGACATGTATAAACTAAATTTGCATGTATAACAAGTATGAGTTTGCGTATAAATATGTATCAAGCGTGCACGTATAGCGAGTATTGTAACGAATGTACAACGAGTATGTACGAAATATATATAACACCATGTATAAAAAGATCGAGTTTTATTATGATCCAAGTCTCGGATTACAATGTTTGGAAATGAAAGATGAATAAAAAAGAATATAAGTTTCATAAATAGAAATACAAATGAATCTTCTAAATAAGGAAAGTTTCAAAATGCGAAGCGTTACATATGCCATATAACCAAAAGAAATTAGGGGGAGTGCCTTCAAAAAAACATGACATAAATAGAGTTTGACAACAAAGGAAAGATGAGAGCATGCGGTTTATCACGTAAGCAACCATAAGGACAACATCACCTCAAAATTGAATCAAAAAGAAATATGATAATAAACTACGATGGTGCGAGCAACGTCAAATAAATGACATTTTTTGTCTTTCGACAATGCCATTTGTTTAAATGTATTAAATTAATTTTTGACATAAGGCTGCGAGGTATGGTTGGAGCCCCCTAGGGGCTCCATTGTGAAATGTAGGTGCCACGTAGGAGAAGGGGCTCTATTGCCACTTCTCAATAGCTAGCATGGTATGGAATGGCGCCCTCCGTTTCCCATTCTCTACAATAGCGCCCCCTATGTTATACCTCACAGACACAGAAGAGCTCGCTATTGCTCGTCATTGCGTTCACATTTCATCAATACCCCCCCCCCCCCGGCGAATGGCGCCCAGGGTAAGGAGGGGGGGCGTTGTTCAAAAAATGGTGAGGTGGCATGGGGATAGTGTCCCATACTGCACAGCCTAAGAGTGAAACTTACAAAACATGTAAGTGATCCTAGATTTAGGTAGGTAGACCCATATAGCATGACAATAATCATCAATCAAAGTCATGATGTATTGAAAAACATAAGGTGGCCTTAGTAGGACAAGAACCCATGCTTCAGAATGTAAAAGTTCATATAAAGTATTGGCTCAACTCAAACACTTACTACGACAGGAACATTGGCATGTTTATCGGGTTGACACGCCTGACAATAGACAACAAAGACATACGGTAGAGACCTAATGAATCAAAATCACTACAAATCACTTAGTTCCTCCATGGTGGTTCCCTAAAGACAATGAGAAGGATAAAAGGTTACATAACAATTATTTTGTTCAGTAATTTACTAATTTGACTAACTGAACAAAGGCTATAAAGAAATTTAGGAACAAATAGGACAAAAGATAGGTTTAGGCCTTTTAAATTACTGATGGACCCAGCACCGTGAACAAAGGCATAAGGATCCATTGACAAGTCGAACCAACGAGTGAGAAACATCATGCAGTCTAGATAAAATTACCTTGATTCCTAATCATGCAATGTGCATCCATAATCGATTATCAATTATGAGTGAAGGTTAGATCACGCACTTGAGTGTGTTTGCGGACTAGGATCAATCAACTAAGAGTTGAGCAACTGTTGGAGCCTATTATACTCCTTTTGGGAACACATGTAAGTACGAGCAGTAGCAGTCTCGACGTCCTTTTTGTCTCCCATTGAGATAGATGAAAAAGACGATTCAGTATTGTGAACCAAATGAGAAAAAGCTTATATTAAATAAAAAAGAAATAAATGCTAATACTAATACTAATAATACAATATATACAGATAACAAGATGTATATAAATGATTGTCTCATATGCAACAACAATACCATTAAACTTAGATTAAAAAGAATTTACTGCACATTTGATATGTCTCTCATGAATCATACATGACCATTTCCCACATATAACCTATAAATAATGTTCCTGTGACATAAAAATTTCAACCATCTATGGCCTAGAAATTGACATAATTATATAAAAAAGAAAAACTTATATGGGAATAAATAATCATATCTTTTTCTGAAGCTAATTGGGCTGGGCTAAAGTTGAGGATATTCATCTTCTTCTCATTAGGCATGCCCAGACTTCAATTCCTATTATTTCATCCTATCAATTACCGTATACGGTATACCCTCCTGATATTGAGGGCTAAATATTGTCTGAATAAAGAAACGATTGCGTTACAGACCGAAAGAATGTGGGCTCGGCTTTCTCAACTTGCACTGCCATTCTGTCAAATAAATGTTTGCAAAATTCTTTGTTCTTCCTTCAAGTGTATATCAATCGCCATTACTCCAATATGTGGCAATTCTTGACAAATTCGTTTGAGTAGTTGACGTACTTTGACCAGAAAGGACGAAGATGCTCGTATCCAATCTCTAGCCACGGTTTTGATTGCCCATTGTAATGAATCACAGCAGCCTTTTTTACACTCTCGATGCTCGTATTGTTCTGGTACCCCAAGCCCAACATGTGCCATGACGGGTCGATCGGGTGAACGTAACCTCTAAACGCGATCAGGGCTGGTGGTAATGTTCCAAGCCTCCATAATGTCAAATTTGACTTCAAATTCTGCAAACAACAGAGTTAAAAAACTTATATTACTTGCAACTATTTATTTTACGAATGATGATGTTTGTCTGCTTACCTCTTTCAACCACGAGTGATATGTTTCTCTAATATTGGTTTTTCTCCATGCGCGTAAGTCGAAGATATTCATACCGAAAGCCCAAGCACACTCTTCTGGGTCCAAACTTTCTGCTACTCGTGGGTGAGAAAAATTGAAGTAGATTTTGAACCGTTTGCCCATTACCCACGGGTCTTCGCCTTTACAAGTTTCAACCGCTCCATTAACTCTTCCGCCAAGATCAATATCCCAAAGTGGTGACAAATCACGTTGTATTACGATGTCATCGTCTAAGAAAACCACCTTGTCGAGATTCGGGAAGAGCTGTGAAGAAATTGAAAATAAATAACGCGTTAAATATAATCTGAAAGAAGAAAAGGCATGGGTCTGACATATAATATATATATATTATATAGAGGCCAATTAACGTACAAGACCACCTTATCGTGTGATGCGTACGCGAGCATCTCAACCGCACATTTGACCTAATCTAGGCCTTCAATTGAGCGGTGGCCAAATAGTAATTAACTTTGCATAAATACGCACGTTATATTTGTGGTCGCGTACCGTCACACATTAAGAGCCTTTTGTATTTAAATCTTTCATATGGTCAGGGTAAAATGAAAACTCCTATGAGTTGTGAGAACTTAGAGAACTCGGCCAAAACGAATGTTTTTTCTAAAAAAAATATTTTATCAAAAATCCTCAAAAAAACAACTTTTCCAAAAAAAATATAGTTTTTGTTGATTTACACTATCGTAAAAAACCTTTACAGTGGGTGTAAACGCTGATGTCAACAGCTTTTTACAACAGCGTAAAATATGCTGAAAACGCCTCTCGGATTTTTTTTACAGCTGTGTTTGGAACATTTTCATCTACGTGTGTGCAAAAAATGGTAGCAAAACTCGCACGGGAAGTCGGAGTTCTCTAAGTTCTCACAACTCAAGGGAGTTTTCTCTTGATCTCTATCCTATATATATATAATAACTTATCTGATTACCTCTGGCAAATATATGCGAAGATGATTGAGCAATGACATGTACTTGGGACTCCGAGCCTGCAATTTGGAGGCAAATAATCTCGGAGATGTGGCACTACGATTGGCACCGGCAACATGATTCCCATGATAGTAATTTCGAACTCCATCATGATTTTCCATGGCTTCAAGAACAGGAATATTATCTCTGGTCAACCAGTCAAACTGATGAACACCTTTGACTTCCACAATGCTCGGTGATATAGGGTTTAACGCAAACCATGAGTGCATGCCTGCGTAAGTTTTCTTGTCGGTTATTACATGAAACACGATCTTTTCAGGCCGAAGAGATGACCGGACAGCAGACGAGACAACCACCGAAGCCGCCAGAATATTGTCGGTAAACACGACAAAGTGGTGGTAGGAATTATCGGAAAGAAGCGGGAGCAATTCGGGTGAAGGCAATTGTTTTCTTGCATGAGCGTTAGAAGAATACTCATCGGTTAAACGCAAAGAGAGACAGTGAATGCCTTTGGGAATTGAAGTTGCCGCAAAGTGTTTGTTCATAAGTTCTTGAAATTTAGATTCTCTGATCTCTCTTTCAGATCTTTCCATCTGTCAATGGTAACCCAACATTAGATACAAAATCCAATAAAACACATTAACAGATATACGTCGTAACGTCGAGTTGACATACCATTCCTTTCAGAGTAAGCGCGAATGTCTTGGCGTTGTATTTGTTGTTTTTCATTTCGGAAACGAGCTGTTTAAAGTTATCAGGAAGCTCTAGATCATCTGGGATTTCTTCAGAATGAACTTGATCGAGGATCGTGTAGAAATCTGTAAGATACCTCTGTTTCCACCAGAATGCAAATGTTTAAGTTGTAGATATATAGTGGCGTTTGACATAATTTTATAAGGAACAGTAGTTTACGGATAATAACTTGTAGTAATCTTACCTCTGAATCATCACCCCTCCCGAGAAGTTTTGGTCCTAAACGCCTTCCTAAACAATCTGAAACATGGAAGAATTAGATGATGACTATCTAAATACCAACAGCAAGACAGAGAGTACTAATAATAATAGTAACTACCAATATTAGTAGCAGATAGCAGAGCAAGTATACCAACAACAACAACAACCGTACCATAGTTGTCGATAGCGAATAGCGACAAATAACGACAAGGCACCTATAGGCTACGTAGCGAATAGCGACGGCTATTTTATAAATACCCTTGTATATATGCTATTTTACATGTATATTACATCAAAATGAGTTTCTGAACTGGAATTTAATTGAACTCGTGCGTGCCCGCACGTCCTGCGGACACGAATGCAGCTCCGAAACCCCGGGCCCGCGTGGGGCCAGTTTTTGCACAATTTAACCTTCTGCTTTTTTAAGCAGATTATGCAGTTTTTTTGTATTAAAAATGGCCCAAACGTGAAAAACTTAAAAAAAAAAAAAAACTAATTGTCGCTAACTTCGCTATTCGTCGCTAAGACCCATATAGCGACACTTAGTCGCAACGCTACATAGTGCGCTATAGCGGTCGCTATAACCGCTATTAACAACTATGAACCATACCCAGTAAATCCCACAAATAGCAAAGCTACTTATAGGGTCTGGGGAGGGTGGGATGTAGACAGACCTTGCCTCTATCCATAGGGATAGAGAGGCTGCTTCCAGAGAGACCCTCGGCTCGAAAACGAACAGCAGAGCAAGTATAAAACTACTACCTAAAGGCACCTCTAAAAAGTCTCGAATCCAACACAGATCTAAGGCAAATGGTAAATCGAACTATCGAGCAGAAACACAAAAGAAACTTAATAAAAATCAGACAACTTCTTCTAACTGATACATGAAGCAGTCACAAGAGATTAAGACTACAATCTCAACCTATTCAGACATTCCAATAACATCAAAGATATAATTCGAAACCGAATTCAGATTGCTAAATAACACTTATAAAGTGAGGCAATAAGATCTGAACTTAATGAATCCCAATAAGAAACCAATAAATAAGAGAATAATAAAGAAAATGAAAGAAATTATTACCAATAGATGAGCACTTGTTGACACCTTCCAAAGTAACAAGAGCAGTAAGAATAAAAACAAAGGGCAACAAGAAAGCCAGAATGAGAATGGTATGAAATATAGTACGGTAAGAAATATGACGAGCTGCTATTTTGATCTTCATCAAGTCAGTAAACCCATTGTTACTCGATATTGTTATACTTCTCATACTATGTGAGATATGTAGCTGCATATTGACCCTTTCAAAACCCTAGATACACCGACATTCATCAATCTCTTCCTCATCGTAATCAGATCTGCTCAATCCAGATTCATACTCTCTTCTATTGTTGATCCAATTGTTGGTGTAACACCAATACATTGGATTCGATTCGATGAATGCAGGAAATTAGGGTTTAGAGAACATATGAATGTATGTATGTAAATCTAGGAATGTGAAGATGCGTGTATGTGTGTATATCTGTAATTAAATCAGAATCGTTGTGTAGATTTGTTGTTCATTGATGATTGACTTTTCTCTCTCAAGAGGAGAGAGAGAGAGAGATGATACATGTATGTATGTATGTATGTATATGTTTAATTTTAGTTGTTTTGCGTAGGCTTTCCTTTTCCGAGTTCGCAACACGGGTTATCATTGGTTCTTTACTCGGATCTACTCTTATTTTCCAAACTCTTTTTATCCGTCTTGGCGTAAAGTGTTTGTAGTTGTTTTTGAGGTTTTAAAACGTTAATATTCTGCGTTCTTACTGTTATCTATCCCATATGTAGCAAGCTATTTGTAGGGTCTAAAAGGCTGGGATATAGGCAGGGCCGGCTCAAGAGGGAGTGTAATAAAGCAAGAGCTTTAGGCCTCCATTTTCCTAGGGTCTCAAGTTCTAAGAGAATATATTATATTTTGGTAATTTTGGCTTTGAAATTGTTAACATTGAGGTTTATGATCTATAATTATGCGTATACAAAGATGATATATGAATATTAGATTCATAGCAAATTTTTTCGTTTACAAAAAGGGCCCCAATTTTGCTATTCGCTTTGGGCCTAGAAAAAAATAAAAATTTTTGAGCCGGCCCTGGATATAGGTAAACCTTACCTTCATTCATAGGATAGAAACACTGCTTCTAGACAGGCCCTGACTTCAATCAGAAAACAGAAAAACACATGTAACTAACCAGATAGACATAAAAAGTTACCACTCATAAAAGGGTACGAAAAAGTAACATACTAAAAACATGGACATGTACAACATGATGCTCTCCTATCCAGTACCATGTTCTCAGAATGGTTTAACTCTAGCAAATCATGTCTAACGTACTCATCTCAAATCAATTTAGGTCTACCTCTACTTCTCCTACACTCCACACGGTGAGATTTTCCACTACTCTAAGTGGTGGGGTCGTTTGTATCCTCCTCACATACCCAAACCATCTTAACCACCCCTTCTTTATATGTCAAATGAACGTTAAATGGGTGGTGAAATTACTACTTGCTCTCACCACACACTTTTCCCTCTCTCTTCTCTCTGTCTCTAGAAAACCGCCATTGACCACCACCCATCTCCCCCCCCCCACTCCTCGAAAACAACCACCCACCACCACGAATCGAATACGTCATTTGATCAATCAGTAATTTTCCCTTACATATC
Source organism: Helianthus annuus (assembly GCF_002127325.2). NCBI lineage: Eukaryota > Viridiplantae > Streptophyta > Magnoliopsida > Asterales > Asteraceae > Helianthus > Helianthus annuus. The sequence continues at coordinate 156,977,833 of NC_035441.2, read as the reverse complement.
TCGTAATTATTCTATGTATTTTAACGATCAAAACTTAATTTTTATATATTTTAATAAAATTTGTGTACGTTGCGTCTGATCTAGGGCTGTAAACGAGCCGAGTCGAGCCGAGCTAGACCCAGCTCGAGCTCGGCTCGAACTCGATTCGAGCTGGCTCGGCTCAAGCTCGAATTTCAAATCGAGCTGAGATTTGAGGCTCGAGCTCGACTCGATTAGAATTCGAGCTAGCTCGGCTCGATCTAGCTCGAACTAACAAAAAACCGCAAAATTTACTACTTAAAAAGCCCTTAAAAATGAATTTCTTCATAGACTAAGGGCCATAATTGTCATTTAATTTAACCATATGGCTAAATATGCAAGTATAAATAGTTAATTCACTTTATACACTGTCTTTACCTTCTTTTATAGGGGAAATACTTCCTTAGTTTTTGTTTTCTAAGCGATGTGAGACAAAAAAATGAAGGATGTAAACCTTATCAAGCCAGCTCACGAGCTCGGCTCGTTTACAAACCGAGCCGAGCCGAGCTGGCACGTTAACAACCGTGCCAATTTCGAGCTGAGCTTTCTTCGAGCTTTTTTCGAGCGAGTTGCGAGCCACGAGTTTTTTGAACACCCCTATCTAATCTAGGTTTCTTAGCCTGTTTACATCTATATATGATAAAATGGAAACCGAATGAACAGTCATTTACTATTAAATTAATATTAGAATTAGAATTTAGAATTATTTAAAATTAAAATGGAATGAATAGTAACATCATTAAGAGATGAGGAAATGGTATCGGGTATAGGTACCGGTCTCAAATTTACCAAACCGGTGTATTTTCGGTACCGGTTCTGCACAGGTATTCACCGTTTTTTACCCTCAAATACTGGTGCCGTACCAGTACCGACCGGTACCAAACCGTACCATACTAGGTATATTCGGTACCGGTACCCACTTTTGGGGATTTCGGTAACGGTATTTTCGGTACCGATTGGTACCGAGCTAATCAAATCCTGTAGCAACGCAGCAATGCAAGTAATTGCATCCTTTAGATTACTCTTCATACACACAGTAAATAAACTGTATTTCGTTTGAATGAGGTTTTATATACACAACAACTTATTTTGCTTATTTTTTTGTCTTTTTCTGTAATGAATGAATTGTAGCATGTAAAATTAACATGGATATTTAGAATACTGATGAGCAAATCGTATCAAATCCTGTAAACGAACCGGTATCGTATCGGTACCAAATTTACTATGCCAAATCATTTTCGGTACCAATTTGGTACCCGCCTTTTGGCGTTTTCAGAATCGTTATTTTCGGTTCGACACCGGTCTAGCACCATACCTGTATTTATTGATTTTTACCTTCAAACACCATACCGTATTGTACCGAGCATTTTCGGTGCCGGTACCTAATTTCGATGATTTTCCGGATCGGTACTTTCTCTGCCGTTACCGGTACCGAGCTCATCCATATTTTAACATGTTAACACCGTAATAACTGAACTGAAAACAACCGAATTTCCAACGTATAGGACGTGTGGGTCCTATTATTATATATTAGGTTATTTAAAATCGCTTTTTTATGACGGAGTGACTATCCTTACCACGTCATTTTATTTATGTTTTGATATTCGGTATCTGTTTACCGTTGCTGACACGCCTTTTGTAGTCATTTGGTCCCGCCGCAACGCGCGAACGGAAAATAACTAGTTTTGATTAAATTTCAAGTGGTGTCATTTAATTAAGATATTTAGTATTTACAGATATTGTCATTTGCATCACTATTTTTTACATATTACATCACTTAACCATAACCCGTTTATCTTTAAGCTTAAATGTAATTTATCGATTGATTTCCTTTGACCAAATATATCATGAACTTGAACCAAGGTATGTTGCGATGAAGATTGCTTGAACATGGGTACCACACCAAGACCTGTTGCGAAATCGAACCAAAACGATAGGAGAAAATGGTCGAAGAAAAAAGGGAGTTTGATTTTCATATTTGGACGTGATCGTTGGTGGTGGAGAGGGTATGGCGACAGTTGGGTGGAGGTGGAGATCTGAACCCAAGATGGAATTAACGAAGATGATGCCGTATGCTTAATTTGCCATTCTTTTTTTGTATTATTTTTATATAACTTATCTTTTCAATTTTTAAAACATAAAAAAAACATCTTTTGTAAATATCTTAGTTAAAAGACGTCGCCTGAAATTTGATCAAAACATAAAGGACGAAAAATACAATTCACTATTTATATATCATACACTACGCCTTTGTTCATCTTTGGGTGTCTAGGTATCCACCATAAGACTTTCCTCGATTGAATGAGCAAGAAGTATGTTATATTTTAAAGAGTAAAGTACAATTTCCGTCCGTGTAGTTTACACCCGTTCCCGCGTACAGTCCCTATTTGAAAAAAAAACAATCATTCCAGTCAATGTGATTGTCAATTGCAATCAATCAAGTCCCTGTTGTTAAATGTATGTTTAAATTCCTTCAAAAGGACTATAATACTCCCACAAGTTTCATTACCATATCAATTCCTGCTAATTTACTTCACATATTCCCTCCAAATTCAAAGGTATTTCCTTATATAGCAAATTTCAACCTAAAGCAATTAGTTAACTACATACATAATAGGTTTCATTACCAAATCAGAGTAACCAAAATCGATGGGTTTTGACTTTAACATGTTGAACCAGTTTGACTTGTAGAACTAGATAGAACTAGAAATGGTTTTGACCTCTGATTAGTCAAATTAGTAATAATAGTTAGTAATAACACATTTCTGACCTCTGTTTAATCAATTTCCAAACACATCTCTGCACTTGGTGCAACTGAGTTGATACTTGTGGTTTTGACCTCTGTTTAGTCAAACAGGTTTGAGCACTTAAAGGCAAACAAGTTTGATTTCTGCACTTGACCAGGTTAAAAGACAAGTTATCTAAGCAGAACATCCAATACATGTTCATTCCAATGTCCAAAAGCAATTACAGTTAAAGGCAGACATGTTAGACTATCTCATGCTCATTCCAAGGTCTAAAACCAAAAATTGTCAAATAAACAAACACCAATTCATGTTATCTACTGTTAAAACACATGTTATCTAAGCAAAACATCCAATTCATGTTACACAGGTTATCGAAGCAAAACTTCCAATTCATGGTCAAACACAGGTTTGACTATCTTAGGTTCATTCGATAGTTAAACATGAATATCTCAGGTTCTTTCCCTGGTCAAAATAAACATCCAACTCATGCTTAACAGTTTAGACTCTCTCAGGTACATTCCATGGTCTAACTAAATGTGCATCATTCAATCAAAACAACAATAAGCATAGTTAAATACCATCATTCAATCATCATTGTTAATTATCATCAGTCATACATCATTGTCACATACCAAAACATGGGACACCCCAGATCATTCATCCCACATACCCGAAATTTGTTCAACCCATAGTAACCCATGTTAACTATTCTACTTAACCTAATAACAACTAAATACTAATAGATAGGTAACACTGATCATGAACAACAAAAAACCAATAAATGACTGTAACACCCGTAAATTTTCGTCCAACTATGAGACGACACGTGTCCCGAATCTCCAACTAAGGAGAGAGAATTTTTCGTTCAACTATGTAACGATACATGTCCAATCCTCCAATTGATCCCGACTATCTGGAGGGAGGAAGGATCCATGTTGTACATTCATTAAAACGTGTCCCGTATCTCCGACTGATCCCGACTCTAGGAAGGAGATGGACTATAATTGCCAAATGGAAAAAAGAATCAAAGTCCAAGGACTAAAGATGTAAAATCTCAAAATAACATTCCTGGCAACCCCATACAAGTCGTAAGCCATTGGGGCTTACGAACCGTAAGTTGCTTAAGAACCTGGTGCGCTGAGGTCCTTACGGACTGTAAGCGGTGAACCCTTATGGTCCGTAAGGGACCAAGCTAGCAGATTTATGCTTGCTCTCCGAGGCTTTCTGCATAACTTGACACCTAGCTTCGAATTACCGCCATTTTCTCTGGTTCTTACACATCATAGACACTTGTTATCATCCTAGAACATGTGGCAACACATGGCATGATCCTATGATCATTTAGCAACTATAAATAGCCTCCATATTTGCACTTTGTTCTTTGCTCATTCACTTCTCTTCTCACATATATTCTTGGAGCTTGTTTCCATTACTTAGAAGCCTCCTATTGAGTTCTGAAAGTGCTCTTCAACACTAGTAAGTGCTCTTCTTAGTCTATTTCATTTTATTAGACTAGTTATAAGCCAAAAGTCAAACAGTTTGACTTTCTGTTTGACTTTCGGTTATGACCATTATGGTCAAGCCAATGTTTGATCCAAACATGGCTACGTGATCCTAATAATGAAGGTTATAATCCTCTGAGATTATACCTTCTAAAGATCACGTTAAGTAGGCGAAATGACGAGTCAAGTTTATATTAAATAAAAGGTCAAAAACGTCAACTTTGCGAATTGCGCTAGTTAAGTTTTTAACAATCAAAACCTTAAGTTTTGACATCATATCAGTTTATAAAACATATTAGGACATTTTTAAACATGTCCAACTCATCATTTCTTGTTTAGAGCTTAATTCTATATCGAAAGTCAAGTAGTTTGACTTTTGCTTTGAGTTTCGATTCTGACCCGTTTGGTCAACGTTAGAACTTGTTTAAAACTGATATTATGACCATATTAGTATAAGGTATAACCCTTAGAGGTTATACCTCTTGGTCATGTTGTTTGGTAGGTTATAGGACAAGTCTAGAACTTATACTTTAAAAAGGACAATTATGCCCTTTTATCCTAAAAACTAAAGAAATGGTTTTCAAACTAAGGTGACCAATATTCTGACTTTAAAATAGAATATATAATGTTATAAAAAGTGTTTTGACACCTTAGACTTGTCATAAGACCTATCTAATCTTCCGAACCCGCTTTTACGTGCATAACTAGTTATACGAACCTAGTTCGTATAATTTAGGCGTAACGGGTCTATATATTTCAAAACCATTCCAATTAAGAGTGTTGGTTAATTGAGCTTTATCCAAGGAGTCATTGCACTCGGATAGGCATAAATGTAACACCCCAAAAACGGGTTTGTTAATTATAGTAAATTAACCAAAAATAAACGGGTAAAATACCGTTAGTGGTAAAATTAACTCGGTGAATATTAGAAATTAAATAAATAAACCTAATATTAAATAGAAAGGGAATAAAAGTTGTTGAGGAAAACAAGTATATAGAAGGCCCGAGTTAACGGGACTTAAAATAAAACGAGTTATAACTTCCCCGAACCCACCAAGTAACTAGGAATATCAACCTAGTTAATTATCTATCTTAAAAACAACAAGGAAAGCTTGATAAATAACCCTTTCTATAACTTTAGAAACTAGAGGGGCTAAAAGTGGAAAGCTTGAAACTGAGTTATTAAAAATAACTTAAACACCAAAAATACACACACAAGTGTGTTTTGGTCGATACATATACAGACGCACAGGAGAAGGGTTCTCCTTTGAACCCTAAGTCACCAAAAATCAACCAAGTTCATGGGGCAAATCAAGTCTAAATGGAAAACCAAGCCGAAATTAGTGATCACCAAGCCTAGGGGATCACAAGGTATGTCAAATTTCATTAATTGATTTCATCTCAGATTCTTGATGAACTTATGAAATCGAAATTAGAGCTTGCATGATTGATGTTTAGGTGAAACTGGGATGAATCCATGTCTAGGAACAAACCCTAGTCGAAAAATTGATGAATTAAGATTGAAAAATAGGAATTTGATAACCACCCATATATGTGTAAGTGGGTTTTTATATCATTGTGATGAACACATGATTTAGTATGTTAAATTGCGAGAAAATTTATGTTATGATGCAAGATAGTGATATTGTTCATGAATATTAGACCAAGGGTTTGATTGTTGTGAATAAAACTTGGTTAAAAATTAATTAGAAGCTAAATTGATGAAAGTATGAAAATCATGCCCACAAGGTGTTTGATAAATTGCCTAAGTGAAAACATAAAGCTATAGAAGTATGATAAAACTTGAAAAGAATCATATGCAATGATTCTTGACAAAGTTTGATGATATAGATGCCTTAAAGTGGTAATTTAATAATTAATCGGGTTGTTCACTATAGACGACTCGAGCGAGAAGGCGGGTGATAAAGTCGGGAGCGATACGCGGCATAAAGGGAAGATCTAAGGTACGCGACTTGTCATCCCTTTACATTTATGTAGACAAGCTTAGTTAAAATATTTGTAATATTGATATAGCGAAAATGGTTGCGTTAGTATGTCATTAAGGTGATGGAATTCACTCGACAACAAAACGGTTCAAAATAAATAGTTGAAATATGTGCAATGATGATATAGCGAAAATGGTTGTGTTTGGTATGCCATTGAAGTGATGGAATTCATTTGACAACCAAGTGGGTCAAATAAATAATTAAAATAATAGCGATCAAAACAAAGACACCATTTGGTAAAAGTTATAACAGGTCGAACAATTTAAGAATATTGTCTTTTAAGAAATAAGAACTCATGGCGCGAACCGGAATAGGTTCAAGGGGCATGATGGTATTAATATACCATCATACGTTGATAAATGGTTATGTCGACTAAACGGGTCAAATGGTGAGTTAATACCATTTGACAATAATTTCTGACGACTACTTGTTGAGTTTTGTCTTCACAGGAAATGACATATGTTTGTGATGCTTTAACTAGAAAAATTAAAGCAAAAAGTATGTAAACGGGTCGATGCTATGACCCGAGCTAGGTACGCATATTTAGAGTTTTAGTAGAAGTGATATTTTGGTCAAATACTAGCGAAAGTCCTTTGTCGTAAAATGAAGGATTACAATTGACCAAAAAGCCCTTAAGGATTACAATTATTTAGGAACTTGTATGGTGATTATGAAATATGGGTAGATACTTTAGATAGGAAATTGCGAAGTGTGAAAAGAAAAGAGGTAGTTTTAGACTAAATTGCATAAATCCCCTAAACGGGTCAAAACGGATCTATGCGCATAGTTGCGTAATTCAAAAGAATTATGAACCCGAGCCAAAGAATTTGTGTTAAACGCATTGGAGCATGTATTTTGGTTAATTAGAAACAAGTTTGTGGTTTAAAAACTTGAACGGGTCAAAAGTCTTTAAAAATGAATTTTAAGCCGAGGGCTCGAAGCCTATTATTTTATGAATTCAGATGTTAATTTAACTCCATATGATGGGGGATTAAATTACGATTGCGTAGGAAAAAGAATAACTTAAAACGGACACTTAGATAGAAAGTTACGCTAGTTTAAAGTTGAGATTATGGAAAATTCGGAGCTGGGCAGAAATGCAGGAATTCAACCTGCAGCCGCTGGAAAACGGGTTCCCTCGCGGCACGCGACAGGGGACCTTAGCTCTGGCGCGACACGCGAGAGCGCTCGCGGGGCGCGAAGGATCCAAAGGAGTCTGTCGCGTGACGCGACAGACTAAGAATCGAAATTTTGTTTTTGTTTTCATTTGTATGATACTAGCACCTGTTTATATATAATTTAATGTTGTCAAAACTAACATTTATTGTGGTTTTGACCTTATGTGATATTCGTCTCATTTCGGATGCCGATCAAGCAAGAAATCAAGAACCGAACACAAACTTTTGAAGCTTCCGCGCTAATTTAATCTTTTTTTGACGATGTTTATTTTGTAAACATTAATTATATGTCGAATGTTTTAAACTAGTCAATTGGTAATCTTAGAACACCTTAATCATGTAATCTTAGTTTTTTTTATAACTAAGTTTTGTAATTATGCATTTTGGTTTTAAAATTGCGTATTTTATATTTGGGGTAACGTGTTTTACACGATAACCCTATGTGTTATTTTCAACACTTTACATGCTAGACCGTTAATGTATTGAATAACTTACCGGATTTTACGATCAAGCCTTGAACCGAACACCAATCTTTATCAAGAGCATAAGGTTTAAGTCCAAGCATAGTTTTTCCCCACCATACTTGAATCTCTTAAACCAGGGCTCTGATACCAACTTGTAAGACCCTTAGTCCATTTTATACAATTATCAAATAAATTTCGATTATAATAGTGTATTTAAAATTAAACATACACTTCAAAATGCGAGTTTGTTTAAACATTTTACTAAATAAAATATTTCAACATTTTGTAATTTAATTCGCCGTTTAAAACGTGACGACGAAACTATTTGCGGAAGCTTTGTTCTTTATGTTCAGTTCATTTCTGAGCTTGATCGTCTCCCGGTAACTCGATTAGTACCTATATTTCATAAAACATGAAATAAGTTAGTTATAGGTAGTTTATAACGCGTATAAACAAGTCCTAAGCACAAAACAATTAAAATAAAAAATTTTTACCAGACCAGGACCCCGTCGCGTCATGCGACGGCCCCTGGCCTTTGTCGTCGCGTGGCGCGACCATCTCTTTTTCCCAGAATGTTTGCATCTAAAAGCTGCATATTCCAGCCAACCCACATTTTACGGAAACGAGCATAACTTGCTCGTTTTTTATCCGATTTACACGATTCTTCTTCCTACGTGACCGTAATTTAATTCTCCATCATATGGAGTTAAAATCCAACATCCGGATTAACAAAAATTCAGACTTTTAAGTCTTCGGCTTATTACCCTTTTTACCAAATTTTGACCCGTTCGTGATTTTATCAAACAAATATGTTTGTTTGATCCTAATTTCACATGAACCTTATATTTACAATATTGTATATCATATTAGGTTCAAAATTCCGGGTTTATATACATTCTTAAACCCGTTTTTAATTAAATGCTTATTTTGACCCGTTAAGGGTATTTTAAGCCTTTTTCCGCATAACTCATGCTCCTTACTTCTTAGTATACTATGTCCACATTATTTATCAAGTAATCTTCCACCACAACTATAATTGGGGTGGATTTAATGTGGCGATCATTATATTCCGAGTTTTTACCCCTCGGATCGTTATTTTACGGCAAAGACTCCTATAGAGTCATTTGACCAAAGATTTACATCTTTCACTTTCTATACTTATTCTAAGTATTTAATTAATCATAAAACTTGTTTCCAAACAACTTTTAAAGGTCGTTTGCTCAAATTAGCTTATAAGGGCATTTTGGTCAATTTTAACCCTTTTATTACGACGAAGGACTTTTAAAGCCATATTTGACCAAAATCCCACTTTTAAAACTATGATCTTATATTTAAGGTCATTAGGTTTCAAAATACCATGAACACCATTTAAATCATTCGGTTTACTTATTTAAAGTACCCGAATGTCTATTTAACTTCATTTAACTCTTAATGAACCTCTAGTTCCAATTGAGTAGTTAACCTATTATACCTACCTGACTCGGATCAATATATTGACCCGTTTCGATACCTTGCCTTAGTAGCCGCTAAGCAATAGCGATGTAAATATCCATTTGATATTTATTCCTATAATCATATAACTCGACAAACCATTAGTCGATATTGTCAAAGGGTGATAATTTCACCTTTTGACCCGTTTGGTCTAAATGACCGTGAATCTTTATGAGATGATATTTATTACCATCTTATTTATATGACTCGCTCCGGTTTACACCGTATAGTCGTTTTCCTTATAAATCGTTTCTTTATTATTTTGACCACTTTATGTCTTATGTCATAAAGTGTCTTTCGTAAACTAACTGTTATCATCAACGATTGACCGATTTACCGGTTTTCCCTTATTATTTATATTGATCTACCTTATAAGGTAATCATTCAAAACTTGCTATTTATCAGTCATTATATGACTAAATAATCATATTAACTCTTTTTAACCATTAAACATGGTTTAATATCATTGTCTTTTTGTTCCGAACCGCACATGTCGTGTCGGAACATCATAATTCAAACAAGACTTATTATTTTTCATAACCTATATAACCAATAGGTATTTAATAAAAAAAGTGTAAGTTGTACTTACCTAGCATCCAAATTATGCTTTTCTTCATTCCTGATTCGTTTGACCCGCTTCATTCCCAAGCTTCCACCTAGCTTGTTAAGCGGCAAACTATCATTGTAATTTGTAAGATGGTTAGATTAGTCATAATCATTCAGGACTATTCCATCCTACGATCTTTATGTCGAAATTATCATTCGATCATATCATTGGTCATTTTGACTTTAAAGAGTCAAACTACCTATTTGACAAAAGTAATTACACGATGTAGCTTAACTACTCGTTTTATTACTTTTTCATTATACGGTAAGCATCCTTATTAGGCTACCGTTTTAACTACTTAGTTAACCAAGTTCATGTAATCGAATTTCATCAGTTTAACACAACATAGTTCATTTTTAACACATAGTGATATCATACATCATTCAATATGAATTTATCATTGATTGTTCACCTTATCATACTAAACTCATTACTTTGCAAGTATGATTATATACTCAAACACACTATTTGTTCAAGTATTTCCTCATTACTATCATATATGAGGTTTCTAATCATAATTATATCATCAAATTCATCATATGATTAATACCCACTTATCCTAGTGTGGTAATTCATCCAATCAATCAAATTATAACATCATGTGTATAATTTTCACTTAGGGTTTGGTTCCTAAGCATGTATACATCATTAATTCCATCATATCTTCAATAATTCATTCCTAATTCGTGATTATGATGATTATCCAAAATTTCTAACTTCACAAATCATCAAAAATTGACATACCTTATGATCCCCTAGCTTGGGTGATCATTAATTCACGTTCAATTGTGAATTTAGACCTCGTTTGAGCCTTCAATTTGATGATTATGTTGAGAGTTAGGGTTTGGCTCCTGGGGAGCTCTCTGAGATCGAACAGAACACACACACTGAGTGTGTGTCTTGTTTTGACTCCTTATTTATATTTTAAGTTTATAATTATCCAGATTTGGCCCCTCTTGTTTGGTTAGTTATTAAGTAGGCTACAACCTACTTATTTCTAACAATATTTTCCATTTATTAACTAGCTTAAACATTCCTAGTTAAATTAGTGGGTTCGGGGAATTTACGACTAAGTTTATTTCAAGTCCCGTTACTCGGGCTTCTATAAACTTTATTTTTTCTCAAAAGCATTCTTTTTCCTTTTTATTAAATATTAGGTTTAGCTATATAAATCCTAATATTTTCTGAGTTAATTTTACCACTAACAGTAATTTACCCGTCTTTTAATATTAACGTGGTTTGATTACCAAACTCATTTTCAGGGTGTTACATAATAGCGTGCAGGGGTAGGCATACCGACTGTAAGACACATTTTATTCAACTTTGGTATGTACCTTAATCATTATAGCACTGAAAATGACGGGCTCTGATCACTGGTTCCCATTGTATGACAAGTATATAAATCTGGTGACAAGAAAGAATCCCAAGAAATATTAAATGATTACCTACGAGTTTTCTCTATATATAAAACTCTTTTTGACGTATTTTCAATAGATTGAACCGCAGGTACCGAACCTTATAATAGGCTGGGAATCCGGGCCAGCTGGAATGAAGGCTAAGGAATTTGCAACTCCTCAAGCTTAAGGCTTATGATATCTAAAGCTCTGTTTATTAGATCAGGTCTGTGGGCTTATACTGAAACGCTTGTAAAACTTTTATATATATTCAAGCTTTTATTGAATTAAATATTTTTATTCCAATACTTCTGCTGCATTATTAAATTGTGATACTGTTATCAAATCGTCGTGCCCACCAGAAAATCGGGGTGTGACAATGACAGGCCAAAATAACCCATATTAACGGTTATACTTAGGCTAATAAATATGCATCATATGTACAACAAAAGATCCACCACCATAGTCTTCACAGTCGACGACGAAAACAGGGCTCCATCCAGAAGCCCTTTCATGTCATCATTAAGACCCAATATGATCCTAACATGCTGACTAGTCACCTTGGCCCTTATTCCAACTACAATTCCATGAAAAACATACTATGTTTCAGATTTTATACAAGACATGAATCACGAAATCAAACTTTAAAACCAAAATTGACATAATGTCGTATCGATAACGTGAAAAGTAATGAGAATAACATCGTATGACCTCATCCCATCGAAGATCAGGCTTGATTTTAGGGTTGGATTGTCGGAGCTGTGATGTCGCTAGAGGGGTTTTTCAAAGTGGGAGGGTTTTGGGGAAACAAGGATTGAAATGTAGCTTATAAGATAAGTTTAAGGATTAAAAAGGTGTACAAGGGTCAGATGTGGGTGAAATTACCAACCTGCCCTTCACACTATTAACCAAATAGATGGTCAACTAACGGAAGTTTAAACTAGGGACTTGATTAACTGCAATTGACAACCACATGGACTGGAATGATCGTTTTTTTTCAAATAGGAATTGTATGTGAGAAAGGGCGTAACCCATAGGGACGAAAATTGTAATTTACTCTATTTTAAAACGCAAGAGATAAATGAGTTGGGCTGAGCTCCCTAAACTCAAACTTAGCTTACACAATTCAAATGAAAACTGACTTTGGCTAATATTGAAATTTATGTCAAAAGCTTGCGATCGGTTGCTTAATAGTTTTTTAAGTTAAAGCTCAACTTAGACTTAACTCGTTTATTATTACTAGAGGGTTGTCAGCACAATGCGGTTGGGACCAAAAATACTGGTAATCACGTGACATGCTAATTTTTTTCTTTCGAATTAAAACATATATATATAGTAATACCAAACTCAAATTAAAGAGAATAAAATACTCATTTTTATGGTGTAGTTTGTTTTAATAGAAGAAAACTAAAGGAAATATACCAAGTGTGGGAGCAAAGGATATATTGTTAGGACATGCAAGGGTGTTTGTGTGTGTATAGGGGATTAACAAGATTAGTGGGGTGTTTGTTAAGTTTGTACCTTGAACTTGGAATGTTTCTTTATGTTTTGTACTTTAAACTTGGTTGTTTTTTGTTTGGTACTTTTGAACATGTCTCAGCAGTCTATGTAGTTTATGTCATGTATTTTGAACATATGGGAATTGTAGTTTATGTTTAGTACTCTATACTTGTTTTATACAACTTTATCTTTTGAACTTGTGGGCAATCTTGGTTTAGGTTATGCAGGAATAAGTGGTAGTTGGCCATCAGTTTTTGCAGGATTATGGTATGTTGGCCAACAATAATGTAGTTTTGGGAATGGTATTTGATGCATTTTTATGGGCCTGTTAGTTTTATGTAGTTTTGGCCAAATGTGGTTTATGTAGTTAGTGTGGTTAATGTGGTGCGTAATATAATGTGGCCAAATGTGGTCTATGCAGGATTATGTGGTATTTTTGGCCATATTGATCAGTTTTGGCCAAATGTGGTTTATGCAAATAGGTCAAACATGGTGCAGTCAGTTTGACCAATTTGTGGATTGAATAAAAACCCTAAATGGATATATTAACTAGTCACTATGGCCATTTGGTTTGGTCAATCCACAAATGGGTCAAATTGTTGATCATGTATTAGTTGATTTGTCAAATGAGTTACAAATGTTCATGCATGTTAGTTATTGTTAAATGGGTCACAAATGGTTGTTGAAACTGCATTTTAGTCAAATGGGTCAAATTATTATTCGTGCATGTTGGTCATTGTCAAATGGGTCACAAATTGAACAAACATTACACAAATACAAAAAATGGGTAAAAATGTGCAAAAACTGAATATCCATTACATAGATATAAAAAATGTGCATGTTTGCACTAGCATTACAAACTTCATTACATACATACTAAGATTTATACTTGCATTACAAACATCAGTAAATACATACTAAAACAACATTATAAACATCATAAAACTTATCCAACTCCAAACCAACACCTTCTTTAGTTTTCTTGCATTAGCTCCACTTTCCTTGAATTTGTCTTTAAGCAACTTGTTTGCAGCTTCAAGGTTGTTCCTAGCCCTAGGCTAAACCGGGATGATGTAAATGCATCGTTGACACTTTGTATGATCGAACCAGCTAATGAATCCACAAGTTGAACCCTAATTTATATACATGGACAATTTAAATCATGAATTTCACGAATGCCATTTAGATTGGGATGTCTTTACTTGACCAGGACCAGCATAGAATTGATGACCTGGGTTGTTGTGTAACACCCCATGTTTCGAACGTCAAAGTCAAAGTCAAGATTGAAGTCAAAGGAAGAAAAGATTGTTAATTGCGATCTGTCACTCCTTGCTCAATTACTGTTTTGACTTCTTTGACTTGTAGATAGTCTTTTTATGCTTTTACGTTAGTTGTATTATGTGGAGTACTTATTAATAATCGAGGCTTAATCGAAGTTTTATCGCTATTTATTGATGTTTATCGCATGTTTTATCGCTTATCGCATCGCAATCGCACTCGCAACTCGAATTACGCGTTCTGGTTAATGATCCTATGTGTGTGTGCCTTTTATGTGTTACTTGTGCATGTTTATTAATGTTTACGTTGTGGTGGTTAATCGAAACGCAATCGAAACTCAATCGCAATCGAATCGCAAACGCTAAACGCAAGTTAAATAAGGATGATTGTTTGTTAGATATAGTAGTTGGGATTAAAAGTAATTTGAATGGGAAACTCTATCGCATCGCAACATTCATCACGCGAATCGAAACTGCAAAACTCGCCGTGCCAAACTCTCCAATCGAGTGGTCAGCCGATCAAGGTGCCACCCGATCGACCAGCCACTTTCCCCCTTTCCATTTATGGAAACCCTATAAATACCCCCATATGTCAACATCCCTTGATATTGACAGCTCTCTCTCCCTCAACTCGCTCCAGCCGCTATTTCTTCAGATTTCTCGTGATTCTTGTAAGTTTTCCACCTAAATCTTGTACTTTCTTGATCTACACGTACTTCTACACCTTTCTATCTTTTGAATCTTAACTTTTAACCGTGAAATCACTAGATTTGAGGTGTTCTAGGATGATGTCATCATGGTGTTCTTATGAACTTCACATTTTGGCTTCAATCCACCAAGAACAACTTAGATCTGAACGATTTCCACATGAATAACCAAATATCTTTCATAGATCTGAATATATTCATGGTGAAAAGGATTGAAAGATGGCTTTCCAACTTTCTTTCAACTCTTTTACACTCAAAACCGATAGAATCGGAGCTTGTTCTAACCTTCTACTCCCTCTTGTTGATGTGTTGGTTCAAGATCTGGATTCTATCCACGAGAATACCGATTTCAGGTTAAACATGAAACACCGTCTCGAACGGTTAACTGGTCGGACTAGGGTGGTTCCTGTCCGATCGGGTCACTAAGTCTTGACGAGGTTTCTGTTGTTTGACACGTTATCATACTGTCTCGAGAAAACGCAAACTACCAAAACAACCAAGTGAAGAAGACGATAAGGTCGTCTGGGACGGATTGTCGTCCGATCGGATAGCCACCCGACTGGACAGCCACCCGACCGGACAGCCACCCGATTGGCTTGCACCTTGGGTCCCACACTTAACTTTTGTCTCAAACTTTCAAGGTTTGAACATCGAACGGATTGCCGTCCGATCGGATTACCACCCGATCGGATTACCACCAGACCATGTGATGTTCTGACTTCAACACTTAAACAATTTTCAACATGTTCAATGCAAATGGATTGCCACCCAATCGGATTGCAATCCGATCGAGTGACCGTCTGGCTGTGAACTTGTTCTCAACAACTGAGAAGCCTCGCCAATCGGATCACCGTCCGATCGAACGGTCGTTCGACCGACCGACCTGAAAGGTAGAGATACTTCTCTATTTTCAAAATGCTACAACGAAAACTTCAAAAGACAAGCCATCACACACAAACACATCCATCCCAAACGAGATGACAACCCAATCGAGTGGCCACCCAATCGGATTGCCACCCGATTGGATTACCGTCCGATCCACTGACACTTTACTCCGTTTTACGCGCAGCTTATCGTTTATGCTATCATTCTGATCAGGCTAATCTCGCTCTAAGCGCTCCCTTCAATCCATCATCGCTGTGAGTATACTCGACCCCTTTTTGCTTTACGCACTTTTGGGTGTTACATACGTTACTTATTCTAAATCACATCGAACACACTATGCAATACTTTAACGCTAACCATCACCGCATGTTATACGTGACTTAATGAATGCTTGTTTGTTATGTTTACACATGGAATGATGTCTACCTGCCTTAGCAACGATAGTACTATAGTTTGGACTCAACACCTGTTCACTCAGGGGTTGTTAAGGACAATTAATTACATGGCTCACGGTGGTGAGTGTGTATTACGAACTACCTTGGGCAGTCAACCCACAGTCATTTGTATCGATAGGTTCATGTCGATAACTAACGTGCTTCATTTCACACTGTGTATGTGCTGGTTATGCGTAATCGATTTTGAACTCTATTATATGTACTAAACTTGTAAGCTCACCTTTACACTATGTGTATTGACTTTTACTTTTACGTATGTGGCAGGTGCTTAAGATGTTATATTGCTTGGCCTGCTGTGAAATCGTGGCTAGGAAAGGTCTAGAAACGAATAAATGAATTGTCTGTACTTGAAATCTGAGTTGTCGGAACAGAACAATTTGACTAGATTATGTCTGTAATAACTAAATAAATTTTTATATCATGGTATGGGACGTGATGCTTTAAATAATTGGTAATTATAGTTGTTATGGAAACTTCTGGACAATCTGTTTTGCTCAGTGCCACGCCCCGATGTTTCCGCCATCGGTTGAGGTGTGACGATTTGTATCAGAGCCATAACTATAGGGAATTAGGCAAGACTCGACCGAATAAATCAGTAAATATACTTAGTTTACTATGTTATAACAATATAGTATCAAATATATGTGAATTTTATTAACTATAACCATCTTATGCACCGAAAGGGCATTTTGGTAATTTCACATAAGCCTAAAAGGTCAATATTGGAAACCTGAGTTTGAAACTTTAGTTTACTGTTATTACATAAAAATTTACTGAATATATCAGTAGGTATTGACCCTTATATATATAAACTAGTTTTGACACATACTATGTCATAAAAATGCCTAAAAAGGCGATTTGGAGCCATTTCCGGGTTTTCAAAGGAAGACTGATATTTTTGTAATTCCAGAAGGCTCAAAATAATATATTTATCATATTAAATCAGTAGAAAAAGGTTTGAGGTCAAAAGGATTTATAAAACTCATTTTATGGCCCAAAAGGGCAAAACCGGCATTAGCCGAATTAAGTTTAGAACACTAAGTTATACTCAGTCTAAAATTGAATAAAAATCTTTAAAAATCCCAAAATATTATTTTATAACAGTAGGTATAAAGTTTTGTATAAAAATTTGGGTTTAGACAGGCTATATGCAATTTACGCCATTTAATTGCTAAGAAAGCTCCTAATTACGCTAATGAGCATAACTTTAATTCTAGACCTCAAACTGATGTCAAATTTCAGTTACAAGTTTATAATTCAGTAACTAAGATGTTTACCCTTTCATATTTTCAAAAATCACATTTTATGGATATTTGGGCATAATGGTCCACATATGGCATTTAACGGAAACTTGCATAATAGTTAGACAACTAGTGAACCAAGCCGTATAATCACAGAGGGTTATACTAACATGTTACTAGGTCCAAAAGAAGCTCTAAGGCAATCTTAAACTTGACTAAAATGGGTCAGAACTGAAAGTCAAAGCGAAAGTCAAACTATGCGACTTTCGGTTCTAAACCGGGTCTAAACAGAAAATTGCCGAGTTGAACATGTTGGAACATGTTCTTACATTAATTACCAAGTTATATTAATGATTAAACAGGTTGCATGTATCCTACATTGCTAATTATGAGTTAATTTGGATTTAGGCATTCTGTTGACTTTTTAAAGTATACTTTGACTCGACAATTAACATGGTTAGAGTGGCAATATGATAATACCCTTTTAAGGGTTTGTTACCCACATAATTACCTACTTATAGGTATTTTTAATTCGAGATTTGACTGAGTAATTATGGACTAATCTCGAAGTCAAACCTTAATTACGATGGTTTGACTTTTAGCTAATTAACTAAGCTAAAATGGATTAAAGAAGATTAAGGACACTTACAAGAGTCCTAAATAGGATTAGAGACTTAATGAGATTTGTTTGCTGTCCAGAAAAGCTCCAGAGATGTCTTGAACCAAAGTTCCAAGTGAGCAAATGAAAATGGTCACAACTCAAGTCTTTATATAGTGAACCTCATGGCTCAAGATCATGCCAAGTGACTCTACAAATGTTATGAGATGATCCCAGGTGCCCCTATGTGGCTAAATACTGCCTAGCAAGTCCCTGGTTTCGAAAACCATGCTCATAAGTCGGTGCAACAGGCTGAACAGGCAGCTGTCCATTTTCTGTTGCCAGCGACAGGCTTACGGACCGTAAGCCTAAGCTCTTGCGGTCCGTATGCTCCTCTTGCGGACCGTATGCTGAGATGGTTGCGGTCCGTAACCGACCTTTGCTGAAATCGCCCAGGTATGCACCTTACGGACCGTAAGCCATGACCCTTACGGTCCGTAACCGATGGTCGGAGGAAAAAAATTTGCAAACTTTCAAGCCTTGACCATGCAATCATACAAGTCCGAATCCATGCCATCTTTTTCTGTTGTGGGACCTTCTTGCTCAGCCATTGCATGCTTGTATATCCCTTACATGTTTTCACTATATCTTGTATTCATGTGGGAATATGGAATTGACGGAATTACCAAGAACAAGTCTTGGATTCTCACAATTTATGATCTTGCTTAATCAAATTATTTCCAACTCCTTTTACAAGGATTTAATTCAGGATTCCTCTTGAAGTAACATTCTTAATAATCCAATTTCCATATAAAAGATGGAATTTTATTTATTTCGAAACAACCGGTTAATATATAAGATGTTTATCAAACGATTTAAGGATCTTGGGATTTATAAATTTGAGTCGCTCAGAGGTGTTTTAATAACATGTCGCCCTTGGGTCGTTCAGAGGTATCTTTAATAACATGACGCCCTTTTTAAATCCTACCATACATCTTTATTTGACCCGGGTTCCTGACACGTTTGTCCCACATGACACGTGTCTTTATTTTATTGGACAGGAATTTCCGAGGTGTTACATCCTCACCCCTTAAAAGAAATCTCGACCTCGAGATTTACTGAAATAATTGAGGGTATTTTTCTTTCATTGTGGACTCTAACTCCCACGTATAATCGGGACCTCTACGGCCATCCCATTTGACCTTGACAATAGGCACATACTTCCTTCGAAGCTTCTTTACCTGTCGATCCTCAATCGACACAGGTTTTTCCACAAATTTCAAGCTCTCGTCTATATGCACATCTGTGTGTGGTATGACTAGTGATTCATCAGCTAGACATTTCTTCAGATTGCAGATGTGGAACACATTGTGAATACCACTGAGCTCTTCAGGTAAGTTTAACTTATAAGCCACTGACCCAACACATTCGATGATCTCGAATGGTCCTATATACCTCGGGCTTAACTTACCTTTCTTACCGAATCGCATCACCCCCTTGTAGGGTGATACTTTGAGCAAAACTTTATCACCAACCTCGAACTTGAGGGGTTTTTGCCTTTTATCAGCATAGCTCTTCTGCCTATCCCGGGCAGCTTTCAGGCGGTCACGAATTTGGACAATCTTGTCCGTCGTTTCAAAGACTAGATCGGGACCTGACAATTGAGTGTCACCTACTTATGCCCAATAAATGGGCGTTCTGCACTTCCTACCATATAATGCCTCAAAAGGCACAGCCTGAATGCTGGTGTGATAGCTATTGTTATAGGAGAACTCGACTAAAGGTAGGTGTCTATCCCAGCTACATCCTAAATCAATCACACACGCTCGAAGCATGTCTTCCAAAGTCTGGATGGTACGCTCACTCTGCCCATCCGTCTGAGGATGGTATGCCGTACTAAAGTTCAATTGCGTCCCCAGAGACTGTTGGAAAATCTTCCAAAAATGCGAAGTGTATCTAGTATCCCTATCAGAGATAATAGACTCTGGTACCCCATGCAGGGATACGATTTTATCAACATACAGTTGGGCCAACATGTCCGAACTGTAAGTTTCCTTAATGGGTAGGAAATGAGCTGACTTGGTCAGTCTGTCAACTATGACCCATATAGTATCATTTCCCTTCTGCGTCTTAGACAACTTGGTGATGAAATCCATTGTCACCATTTCCCATTTCCAAGTGGGAATCTCAGGCTGTTGTAGCAAACCTGACGGCTTCTGATGCTCAGCCTTGACTTGAGCACACGTCAGACATTTGGCTACATGGATGGCTATATACTTCTTCAAGCCTATCCACCAATAATTTGCCTTCACATCCTGGTATATCTTATCCGCTCCAGGATGAACGGAATATCTGGAACTGTGGGCTTCCTGAAGGATAACGTCTCGAAGTCCTCCATAAACAGGAACCCATATTCTTCCATTTAATCTCCGGATTCCGTCTTTGCCATAGGATAATTGTTCTTCAGTTACTCCCAGCTTTTCATTAGGATAGTTAGCTTCCAACACAGCCTCCTTCTGTGCAGCTAACAACCTTTCATTCAAACTACTCTTGATTTCAATGCTCTTGGCATTGATTCTGATTGGCCTCACTCTTTCTTTTCTGCTCAAGGCATCTGCGACTACATTGGCCTTGCCTGGATGGTATCTTATTTCACAATCATAATCGTTCAGAGTTTCCATCCAGCGTCGCTGCCTCATGTTCAAATCCTACTGATTGAACAGATGCTGAAGGCTTTTGTGATCAGAATAGATCACACATTTAGTCCCATACAGGTAATGTCTCCAAAGCTTAAGTGCAAATACAACGGCACCCAACTCCAAGTCATGGGTGGTGTAATTCTTCTCGTGCACCTTTAGCTGTCGTGAAGCATAGACAATGACCTTGCCTTTCTGCATTAACACACAACCCATCCCGGTGTGTGATGCATCACAGTAAACTACAGACTCTTCAATTCCTTCAGGCAATGTCAGCACTAGAGCGTTGCTCAACTTTTGCTTCAAGATATCGAAGGATTCTTGCTGCTTAGGCCCCCAATTGAACTTGCTATTCTTGCGAGTTAGAAGAGTCAGGGGTGCTGCAATTCTTGAGAAATTCTCGATAAAGCGTCTGTAGTATCCTGCCAATCCTAGGAAACTGCAATCTCCGTAGGCGTCTTCGGCTCCTGCCAATTCATGACAGCTTCAACCTTAGCGGGATCCACTTGGATACCACGCTCACTCACGACGTGTCCAAGAAATTGGACTTCTCGAAGCCAAAACTCGCATTTAGAAAATTTGGCATAGAGCTTTTATTGGTGTAGCAACTTTAAAATACATCGAAGATGTTTCTCATGGTCAGCTTGACTCTTTGAGTAGATGAGAATGTCGTCGATAAAGACGATGACAAATTTATCTAGATAAGGCTTGCAGACGCGATTCATGAGATCCATGAATGCGGCAGGTGCGTTAGTGAGCCCAAAAGGCATCACTAGGAACTCATAACGACCATAACGAGTCCTAAACGCAGTTTTGTGTACATCTTCATCCTTGACCTTCAATTGATGGTAGCCTGACCTTAGATCGATCTTGGAAAAGTAGCTTGCTCCTTGAAGCTGATCGAACAGATCGTCGATCCTGGGCAGAGGATACCTATTCTTTATAGTGACCTTATTAAGCTGACGGTAATCGATACATAAACGCATCGACCCATCTTTCTTCTTGGCAAACAAGATCGGTGCTCCCCATGGGGACGAACTAGGTCTAATAAAACCTTTGGCTAGCAGATCATCTAGCTGCGTCCTCAATTCCTTCATTTCTGTTGGTGCCAATCTATATGGTGCTCTTGCAATAGGTGCAGCTCCTGGAATGATGTCGATTCTGAACTCCACTTGTCTATCTGGTGGTAAACCAGGTAGTTCTTCAGGGAAAACTTCAGGGTAGTCAGAGATGACCGGAATATCTTCAATCTTGGGTCTTTCCTCACCAATGGTTACCTATGCCATATAAATGACACAACCTTTCTTCAAACATCTGGATGCCTTTAGCATAGCCACTTGCTCTGGCAATCCGTGATGGGTATCTCCCTGAATGGTAAGTGGTTCTCCGGACTGAGTCTTGATCACCACTTGCTTTTTGTTGCACATGATCTAGGCTTGGTTATGCGATAACCAATCCATACCCAACACTATATCGAAACCGGCTAACTTATAGGGTAACAGGGATAAAGGAAAAGAGTGGTTCCTAATAGATATGACACATCCATCTAACACAGTCGAGACTATTTCCATAGTCCCATCAGCTAATTCTACCTCATAATTCACACTTAAGGCTTTAACAGGCAGCTTTAACAATTCACAAAACTTATTATCTACAAAGGATTTATCTGCTCCAGAATCAAACAATACTCTTGCGAAAACATCATTAATGAGAAACGTATCGGTTATGACGTTATCATTCTGGATGGCCTCCTGAACATTCATTTGAAAGACCCTGGCGTTGGTCTTTTTCCCTTCCTCAGCTTTCTTCACCAGTTTTGGGCAGTTGGTCTTGATATGCCCTTTTTCATTGCAACTATAACAAGTTGCATCTTTCAGCTTTTTGCACTCAAGAGTCCTGTGCTCAGTGGACTTGCAAATCCCACATGCCTTAGGCTGGGATTGGGATTTCTGCTCAAACCTGCACTTCCCAAAATGGTGCTTCTTGCAGATCTTGCACTTTGGCCTATCACTTGACTGTTGATCACCCTTCTTGGATCCCGACCCTTTCTTGTGGTCGTTGTTTCCTTTCGCTTCTTATCTAAGCGTCGTGAACCATCATCTTCACGCTTTCTCTTCTCGGTGTCAGCATTTCTCAATGATCTCTGTCTCACTGCATCCAGAGTGAGAGACAGAGATATATCAGCAACGGATCTAAATGTAGCGGGCCGAGAGGCCTTCACGCTAGCTTTGATTTCTGGGGCCAAACCCCCAATGAAACGTGCGATCCTTTTGGGTTCCGGGGTCACAAGGTACGAAACCAATCTTGACAGGGTGTTGAAACTTGTGAGATAAGCATGGCAATCCAGGTTCTTCATGACCAGCGATAGGAAATCAGATTCTATCTTTTCAACCTCATGCTAAGGGCAGTAATTTTCCTTGATAAGAGCAACAAATTGCTCCCAAGACATGTTGTACAAAGCAACTTTTCCAGAGGCTTGGATCAATGACCTCCACCATGCTAGGGCTTCACCCTTAAATGACTGGGATGCAAACTTTACCATGTCCCTTTCAGCACAACCACTAATGTCCACAACAGTGTCCATTTCATCCAGCCAGGTCATGCAATCTACAGCGCCCTTCTCCCTAGTAAAATCTCGGGGCTTGCATGAAACAAAATACTTATATGTGCAACCCTTGGCGCGGGGTGCATCATCAAACACTATCTTTTTAGGGTGAACACTATTCTCATTTGACGAGTGTCGATCATCATCTTTCTTAGACACATCCTTCTTGGACTTAGGCTGGACAGAGGGTGGCTTGCTATGAGCCTCAGAATGGGTTTTTGGTTTGGAATGAGGTGTAGACAGGGTTCTACTTCGGGTCCCAGAGGACTCACTATACTGTCTATCCAAAGCTTTTGTAACTGCGTTGTCCACTAGTGCCTGCAGCTCCGCACCAGTCAACTGTATTCTGGCGTTATCGTGGTTTTCCACCGGATGGCTATTTACTTCATCCGACCTGGCCATGTAGCTGCAATTGCTACATTTAAAAATTAATGGGCAAGGTTTTAATTAGAGGGTTTTACAGTATTTTTATATTTTATTAACCATGGTTTTAAATTGCCATTTTAGGTTAATTTGTTAAAATTTTAGGATCTTTATTATTACCTAAAATATATTAATAATAGCACATAAGGCCTAGTCACAAGGACAATTTTAATTTAATAATAAACCAGGAATTTTACAAAGTCCCGGTATTCAGGTTTGAACCATAGTTCGTTACCTGTTATTTACAGGGAGTCATAAGCTACCACTGTTTTTAGTCCCAGAGGACATTTAATTATTGCCCATAGGCACTTCGCCCTTAAGAAGCGGTTATATAATTAAGGGAATTTAAATTAACCCTTTTTAAAGGATGGCCCGTGTGACTTTACTGATTCACAGTTTGCCAAGAATGTTAACATACTAACAGATGTTAACAATAATTGGAATCTATTATGTGGGTTCTACCATCTTAGCCATGTCTGCATCAACATAAGGCTAGGTTTTACATCTAAGGTTCCTTTAATAATTAACGCAGAATAGTCCTAAATTGAGATGTTAATATGGATCTTAATCTAATTGTGGAACTACCATCTTGGCCTTGTTTTATGATATCACATGGCTAGGTCTTTGTCCTTTTTAGATTTTACCATTTTAATATAACGGCATATCTTTTTATTATTTTCATTTATTTTTCTCATGTTTTATGCACATAATTAACAATAAATAAATAAAATGAAAATTTAACTAGAACATCTCATAAATTGTTTAAACAAGTACATCATTTGCCCTAAACGGGACTTTCTACGAAAATAAATGCCCACGCAGGGGCGGAAAAACCAAAACAAACCTACGCAGGGGTCGACTAAAAGATATGCCCACGCAGGGGTAGAATACAAAATGACAAGCCCACGCAGGGGCTGAGTACTGAAGCAAAACGTCCACGCAGGGACTTGATTACAACTAAAATAAATAAAACAAAAGGTCTTCAATGACCCCTTCTTTTGGACTTCCCTTTGATCAAGTCTGATAATCCCTTGAAGAAGCCTTGTGTGTTACTGCGCTCTGTTCGGATTTCCCGTTCACATCGGTCCAATCTCTCAAGGACCTCTTGCTGGCGCTCAGGCGGGATCAACTGTGGCTGCGGCGGCTGGTACAGAGGTTGAGGAGGTGGCGGACGCTGGTATCCATAAGTTGGGTAACCAGTGGTCCAAAGACTACCATAGGGTCCCTCTGGGTGACTAGCATTGTAGTCCCATGCCTCCTGGTATGGGTCTACATCAGCATAGTTGTAATGGGTATGCGCCGGCTGCTCAAAGGGGTTATACGCCGCTGAACCGGCGTATGCAGGTATTGGGTTATCAAAACCCACTGGTAGCGCCATAGGCGCAGAGTTGATCTCTGGGATGGGGTTTGATGGACCTCCCATCTGCGGTTCTTCTTCTTCCTGGAGTGGCGGATAGTAACTGCCACTCGATGGTTGGGGTGTGCTGATGCGGACACCCCCTCACACGGACATCCGTGCGTTTGACCTTCTCCGCCTCGGTGGCTCCGGAGGCGGCTGCTGTTCCACTGGTGGTGGTGGTGGCGGAGTGACTTCCACAAATCGGTGATCCTCGGAAGGATCCTGCTGCTGCTGCTGGTATGGGGACGAGTGTTCGGAGGGCGTGAAATACCAGTCAATCTGCCTGAACCTCGCCTCGTAGCTGTCAGGACCACGATAAGGCGATCCGTTGAAAGATAACCCATCGGAGATTTCGATGGGGTGGTTCGGTGTTCCGGACGCAGGCTCCACGGGGTCCGTGTCTTCGTCCATGTCGTCCGCGTGATCCCCTGAGAAGTGATCCTCAGGTCCTAGTGGGTTAAAACCCACGGGTTCTTGAATGATATTAGCCGGGTTGAACCGGCTCTGGAAGATAGGTGAAGGGTCGCCAAAGGAATGGTGTGAGTTCCATCTTTGCAAAGGTATAAAAGAAGGTGGTTGGTTGTTGGGCTCGTTTTCCGAGTGGGGCCCAAAAGAATGCTGATACGAAGGTGAGGAACTTAGAGAGACTGACCGCCTCCCAGGTTCAACGTAGAGCATCCATGCCTCCTGCGGGCTAGTACTCATGGTAATTGACGACGTACGCCGGTGTGAGGGCCCGACTTCATGATCATGGCCCGTAACTGGGCCTTTGCCTCGACCTCTCAAAAATCTTAGCGGCATTTTCGACCTGCAAACATGGTTAAGATAACAACCAATATATATATAAAATAAAAGACCGAATAACAAAAACAAAACAGAGTTTGTCCTATGTTTGATGTCTAGACTCGGAACTCGAAGAATGTGCAATTCGTGCACTGAGATTAAACACAAAAGGCTAGTGTTTAATTCACTCAGTGTTGGCTCTGATACCAACCTGTCACACCCCTAATTTCCACGTGTCACCGGTGGGCCCGGTGGGGGAGTATCGTGACGTAGTTGATATCATCATAGTCAAACAACACAAATTATAATGCACAGCGGAAGCAATAAAATAGATTTATTTCAACCAAACAAAATGTAATATCCAAGTATCACATAGTAGCTGAAATAGATCCACAGGCAGATCAACATAAAAAGAAAAAATTGTTCAACAGATAAATGGCATCTAAGCTTGCGAGACTCTAACGATGCTAAGGAGTAGCCAGCCTATTACGTGTAGAACCTGCACTTAATCTTTTTGAGGAAAATACGTCAGTTTACACTGGTAAATACAATTTAACTGACTCATTTTGAAAATCTTTTAAAAATTGATTTGAATGCACATGGCACAAAACTTTTTATAACTTGGGATATTTAATCAAATTTAAACTTGTAAAAGAATTACATTTTTGTTATGCGTTCAGTCGCCCGGTTCATGTCGGGTTTAAGGTTAATAGACACACCACATAGTATAAATCCACGGCGGGAAACCAACGGTTATACCTTAATAAATATGGACACATTGTCGGGTGTACGCCTACACCCGCGTGTCAAGGTCGTGGCCATTTCATGAATGATGCCAACGATATCCGGGACATGGTCATTAAACTCCCAAAGGCGTAAAACAAACAAAACAAATTTTGAAACGGGTCATATTGATATTACCCAACTACTAATGAGTTAGGGTCAATTGCCCGACCAAGCGGTATTTTATATACCGTACCCCAAGCCCGTATAAGGGAAAATAAGTTAAAAGTATATACCTGAGCAAGTAATAACCACAACAAGCAAGTGCAAGTATCTTTTACTGGGTCTCCTATTCTGGAACGATGGTTTATAATAACCTATTAGAATCCTAACAGGTCTTTAATTTAGCCTAAGCTTAGACCGGTTAGTTTCAAAGGATAAATACGGTTTAATCGCATGAAAGGCGACAACCGGACGGAATGTGATTTAGACCCAACAAGTTTGGAGACTTTTATAATATGGGTAAACTAAACACATTCTGGATTTTGAGATAAAGATGATATGGTTTGACCCGTTTCGGCTAACACACGTAAACTAGTTACATAAGTCGGTCCGAACGCAAAAGCGCGTAACGGGTAACCATATAAATAATATACAAGTTCCCTGAGATTATATGCACTAAATATGTTGTGATATCAGTAGGATATGTCCAAATATGCCCATAATAAGTTTAAACTCAAATTATGCCTCATAAGGGCGTTTTGGTCATTTTAAAGGGTATAATAGAGTTAAACTAGTAATCTAAGTTACATATCTGAATAAATCAGTAAATATACTTAGTTTACTATGTTATAACAGTATAGTATAAAATATATGTGAATTTTATTAATTATAACAATCTTATGCACCGAAAGGGCATTTTGGTAATTTCACATAAGCCTAAAAGGTCAATATTGGAAACCTGGGTTTGAAACTTTAGTTTACTGTTATTACATAAAAATTTACTGAATATATCAGTAGGTATTGACCCTTATATATATAAACTAGTTTTGACACATACTATGTCGTAAAAATGCCTAAAAAGGCGATTTGGAGCCATTTCCGGGTTTTCAAAGGAATGCTGATATTTTTATAATTCCAGAAGGCTCAAAATAATATATTTTCCATATTAAATTAGTAGAAAAAGGTTTGAGGTCAAAAGGATTTATAAAACTCATTTTATGGCCCAAAAGGGCAAAACCGGCATTAGCCGAATTAAGTTTAGAACACTAAGTTATACTCAGTCTAAAATTGAATAAAAATCTTTAAAAATCCCAAAATATTATTTTATAACAGTAGGTATAAAGTTTTGTATAAAAATTTGGGTTTAGATAGGCTATATGCAATTTACGCCATTTAATTGCTAAGAAAGCTCCTAATTGCGCTAATGAGCATAACTTTAATTCTAGACCTCAAACTGATGTCAAATTTCGGTTACAAGTTTATAATTCAGTAACTAAGATGTTTACCCTTTCATATTTTCAAAAATCACATTTTATGGATATTTGGGCATAATGGTCCACATATGGCATTTAACGGAAACTTGCATAATAGTTAGACAACTAGTGAACCAAGCCGTATAATCACAGAGGGTTATACTAACATGTGACTAGCTCCAAAAGAAGCTCTAAGGCAATCTTAAACTTGACTAAAACGGGTCAGAACTGAAAGTCAAAGCGAAAGTCAAACTATGCGACTTTCGGTTCTAAACCGGGTCTAAACAGAAAATTGCCAAGTTGAACATGTTGGAACATGTTCTTACATTAATTACCAAGTTATATTAATGATCAAACAGGTTGCATGTATCCTACATTGCTAATTATGAGTTAATTTGGATTTAGGCATTCTGTTGACTTTTTAAAGTATACCTTGACTCGACAATTAACATGGTTAGAGTAGGAATCTGATAATACCCTTTTAAGGGTTTGTTACCCACATAATTACCTACTTATAGGTATTTTTAATTCAAGATTTGACTGAGTAATTATGGACTAATCTCAAAGTCAAACCTTAATTACGATGGTTTGACTTTTAGCTAATTAACTAAGCTAAAATGGATTAAAGAGGATTACGGACACTTACAAGAGTCCTAAATAGGATTAGAGACTTAATGAGATTTGTTTGCTGTCCAGAAAAGCTCCAGAGATGTCTTGAACCAAAGTTCCAAGTGAGCAAATGAAAATGGTCACAACTCAAGTCTTTATATAGTGAACCTCATGGCTCAAGATCATGCCAAGTGACTCTACAAATGTTATGAGATGAACCCAGGTGCCCCTATGTGGCTAAATACTGCCAAGAAAGTCCCTGGTTTCGAAAACCATGCTCA
The DNA here is from genome assembly GCF_002127325.2 of Helianthus annuus. Lineage (NCBI taxonomy): Eukaryota > Viridiplantae > Streptophyta > Magnoliopsida > Asterales > Asteraceae > Helianthus > Helianthus annuus. The sequence goes on along the minus strand of NC_035441.2, from coordinate 156,948,769 downwards.
TAAGTCGGTGCAACAGGCTGAACAGGCAGCTGTCCATTTTCTGCTGCCAGCGACAGGCTTATGGACCGTAAGCCTAAGCTCTTGCGGTTCGTATGCTCCTCTTGCGGACCGTATGCTGAGATGGTTGCGGTCCGTAACCGACCTTTGCTGAAATCGCCCAGGTATGCACCAACGGACCGTAAGCCATGACCCTTACGGTCCGTAACCGATGGTCGGAGGACAAAAATTTGCAAACTTTCAAGCCTTGACCATGCAATCATACAAGTCCGAATCCATGCCATCTTTTTTAGTTGTGGGACCTTCTTGCTCAGCCATTGCATTCTTGTATATCCCTTACATGTTTTCACTATATCTTGGATTCATGTGGGAAGATGGAATTGACGGAATTACCAAGAACAAGTCTTGGATTCTCACAATTTATGATCTTGCTTAATTAAATTATTTCCAACTCCTTTTACAAGGATTTAATTCAGGATTCCTCTTGAAGTAACATTCTTAATAATCCAATTTCCATATAAAAGATGGAATTTTATTTATTTAGAAACAACCGGTTAATATATAAGATGTTTATCAAACGATTTAAGGATCTTGGGATTTATAAATTTGGGTCGCTCAGAGGTGTTTTAATAACATGTCGCCCTTGGGTCGTTCAGAGGTATCTTTAATAACATGACGCCCTTTTTAAATCCTACCATACATCTTTATTTGACCTGGGTTCCTGACACGTTTGTCCCACATGACACGTGTCTTTATTTTATTGGACATGAATTTTCGAGGTGTTACAGATTGCATGCTATATTACTCGCTTATGTTATACTACTCGATGTATATTCGCTAATCGCGATCGCTATTCTCGAACGCTCGCGGACTTTGAAGGATAGGTTTCTGTATTCTGATTGCCTCTTGTGCTTAAATGCTTCGGTGTTTTGTGCCTCTGTGCTCTACGTGCTTATGTGAATCTGTGATTATGTGCCTATGTGACTATGTGATTACGTGATTATACGTGTTCCTGAGCTTTAGTAGTATTAGGCATGTGAGGTGAGATTCGATTATATTGTGATTGAGCCCTATGGCGATGTCTATTGCAGACAATGTCGTCATCTGGACCCCGTCACCCCCGAGTTACTCGTCAAGAACAGAGAGACAAACGCCTTGCTGCTCCCGTCGCTAAGCAAGTGGCAAAAGTTGTTCCTCAGATCATGAGTGAACTATACGAGAATGTGAGCAAATCGTCTGAAGAGTCCAGGACTGAGACTCCCAAAGCTACTCCTAAAGCTGCTTTTAGCTTCAAACAGTTCAAAGCTTGCGGACCGAAAGAATTCACTGGCGAAGATGGCCTTACGGCTTTGTTTCAATGGTTCGATTCTATCGAGGTCACCCTGCGTCAGAGTGGACATCCTAACAATCTCCGCACTCTGAATGCTACCGGCGTCTTCCAGTCCCGCGCTTTAGACTGGTGGACGGTCGAGAGAAACAAACGCGGAAACGATCCAGCTTATGGTCTGACATGGGATGAGTTGAAGAACGTTATGCTCGAAGAGTTCTGCCCTCCCCATGAGCGCCAAAAGTTGGAGGACGAATTCTGGCATCTGAAGTAGAAGGATGGTGACAACGCTGCTTTAACTGCTCGCTTCAAGCTGCTCAGTATTATCTGTCCTAATCAAGTCAAGACTGCTGATATGACAATCAAAAAGTACATCCGAGCTCTGCCAGATTGTGTTGCAGATTTTGTGCATGCCTCAAAGCCAGCAACAATCGAGGAAACTTACTTCTTGCCGGTGAAATCAACGACAAGCAAGTCAAAGCTGGATTTTGGGATAAAGCTTTGAAGAACCTGCATTAAGCTACCGCCACACCAACTGCTGACACCGCCGCCGCCTCTCAATCGTCGAAGTCCTCTCGTCGCAAAAGTAAGAACAACAACAGCAACTCCAGCAACAAGAACTGTGCTGTCACTATCACTGCTGCCCTGCTTCAAGCCGTACCGGCTCAGCAGCAATCTCAGCACCGATCAGCTCCAGCACCAGTTACCTATGCACCGCCTACAAAGCGTGCATACACTGGTCCCCACCCCGCCTGTCCGACATGTACTTATCATCACCCGGTGGGTATCGCCTGCCAATTTTGCCTGCATTGCAACATGTACGGCCACTTCACCGCTAACTGCCGTACAGGTCCCCGTCAAGCTACAGCTCCAGCTCCTGCTCAACAAGCTCTACTTCCCGCTCCTCAAGGACAACAAGCGGCTCATGCGCCCGCGATCCATGTTAGAGCATGCTTCACGTGTGGTGATCCCAACCACTTCGCGAATATGTGCCCGAATAGAGTGGTGAAGCAAGAGCTACAACAACAGCAGCCCCAGCAATAGCAACAACAACAGCCAGCAGCCCGCAGACGTACTTTCAACATCAATGTCCGCCAAGCTCAGGCCGACAACAACGGGGTCAATGGTACGTTCCTTGTGAATGGTATTTATGCTTCGTGTTTGTTTGATACTGGAGCCGATAACTATTCTGTGTCGTTTGAATTCGAAAAGCTCCTTAATCGTAAGCGTTCCCATCTCCCCTCGACGTTCGATGTTGAAGTCGCCATCGAAAGAACTGTCGCTGTCAATTCTGTTCTTCGTGATTGTACTCTTGAGCTCAACAATCACATCTTTCCGATCGACCTTATTCCGATGTAACTCGGAAGTTTTGACATCATAGTAGGCATGGATTTTCTTCGTGAAAATCATGCTGAAGTTGTGTGCTTTGATAAGATGATTCGATTCTCGCTCGCGAATGGTGACCAACTTTGTGTTTATGGCGAAACTCCCTCGAAAGGTCTCAAACTCATGTCATGTGTCCAGGCTAGCAAGTATCTTCGCAAGGAATACAGAGCTTTCTTGGCTAACATTTTAGTAGCGGAGAAGGAAAAGAAAGGGAAGACAGAAGTGAAAGATGTTCCTGTTGTTTGTGAATTTCCTCAAGTATTTCCTGATGATCTTCTAGGTCTGCCGCCAAGTCATGATACCGACTTCCGTATAGACCTCATTCCTGGAGCCAACCCTGTTGCTAAAGTTCCTTATCGACTCGCTCCCTCCGAAATGCGTGAACTCTCGAGTCAGCTCCAGGAATTACTTGATAAAGGCTTCATTCGCCCGAGCACCTCTCCATGGGGCGCACCAGTCCTTTTCATCAAAAAGAAGGATGGGTCGTTCAGGATGTGCATCGACTATCGGGAGTTGAATAAGCTGACAATCAAGAATCGCTATCCCTGCCTCGAATTGATGATTTGTTTGATCAGCTACAAGGTGCTACGTGTTTCTCCAAGATCGATCTACGCTCAGGCTATCACCAGCTACGCATCCAAGAGGAGGATATACCCAAAACCGCTTTTCGCACCCGCTACGGCCACTATGAGTTCGTTGTTATGCCTTTTGGCTTAACCAACACACCCGCGGTTTTCATGGATCTGATGAATCGCGTGTGTAAACCATTTCTAGACTGCTTTGTCATCATGTTCATCGATGATATCCTGATCTATTCCAAGTCGAAAGCCGAACACGCGCAGCATCTACGTTTGGTTCTCGAGCTACTCTAGGGAAATCGACTCTATGCCAAGTTCTCCAAGTGTGAATTTTGGCTGGAGGAGTTTCAATTCCTCGGTCACATTGTCAATAGTCAAGGTATTCATGTCGATCCCGCGAAGATTGAAGCTGTTAAGAGTTGGGTTACGCCTAAGAACCCGTCTGAAGTCCGTTCTTTTCTCGGACTAGCGAGCTATTATCGTTGACTTATCGAAGGGTTCTCTAAAATTGCTGTGCCGCTTACTTCTCTCACACATAAAGACAGATCCTTTGTTTGGGGAACTGAACAAGAGACTGCCTTCCAAACTCTCAAGCACATGCTTTGCAATGCTCCTGTCCTTGGTTTACCCGACGGAAACGATGACGTCATTGTCTATTGTGATGCCTCGAACCTTGGTCTTGGTTGTGTTCTTATGCAACGGGACAAGGTTATCGCCTACGCATCTCGTCAGCTCAAGATCCACGAGAAGAACTATACAACCCACGACCTCGAGCTAGGCGCAGTTGTTTTGCGTTGAAGATTTGGCGACACTACCTTTATGGTACAAAGTGTACGGTCTTCACCGACCATAGGAGCCTACAACACATATTCAACCAGAAAGAACTTAATATGCATCAACGCCGATGGGTAGAACTTCTCAACGATTATGACTGTGAGATTCGTTACCACCCAGGCAAAGCAAATGTCATTGCCGACGCTCTCAGCAGACGAAGCTATCTGCATAGCATTCCTAATATTCCAGCCCAGCATCATCTTGAATCCCTCATCCGCGAAGCACAACATGCTTGTTTCACCGAACGCACTTTGAAGAAAGAAAGGATCTATCACGATGGAGCCCACCTAGTGAATAAGTCGAATGGGATATTCCATTATCTGGACCGAATTTGGATCCCTAAGCGGACCGATTTATGACAGATTCTGATGGACGAAGCCCACAAATCCCGATATTCTATTCATCCCGGTGCCGATAAAATGTACAAGGACCTTCGCTACAAGTACCGGTGGCCGGGCATGAAGAGGGATATCGCCCTCTATGTTGGGAAGTGCCTGACTTACTCGAAAGTCAAGGCTGAACATCAAAGACCCTGTGGCTTACTTGAACAACCCCCGATCCCTATGTGGAAGTGGGAAAGTATAGCTATGGACTTCATAACGAAACTTCCGCGCACGTCATCAGGTCACGACAGCATCTGGGTTGTCGTTGACTGTTTGACCAAATCCGCTCATTTTTTGCCAATACGAGAAGACTACAAGGTAGAAAGATTAGCCCGGATCTACACCGATGAGATCATTTATCGACATGGGACGCCTCGCGACATCATCTCTGACCGCGATGCTCGGTTTACCTCGCGTCTGTGGGAAACGTTTCAAATGGCTCTTGGTACTACGCTAAATCTAAGTACCGTTTTCCACCCCCAAACCGACAGTCAGACTGAAAGAACGATTCGTACCCTTGAAGACATGCTCCGTTCGTGTGTCATAGATTTCGGTGGTAATTGGGACGCTTACCTGCCGTTAGTCGAATTCTCGTACAATAACAATTATCATTCCAGCATACAAATGGCACCGTTTGAGGCATTGTATGGAAGAAAATATTGATCGCCTATTGTATGGCACGAGATCGGGCACTCGCAATTAACCGGTCCTGAGTTATTGCAAGAAACAACTGACAAAATCCTCCAAATTCGAGACAATCTGCTAAAAGCTCGGAGTCGTCAGAAAAGTTACGACGATAGACGACGCAAGCCCCTTGAATTTGACATTGGGGAACATGTACTCCAAAAGGTATCACCTTGGAAGGGTGTGGTCAGATTCGGCAAGAAAGGAAAGCTCGCGCCTCGATATGTTGGACCCTTTAAGATTCTGGAAAGGATCGGAAAAGTGGCCTACAAACTCGAACTACCAGAGTAACTTAGCAACGTTCACCCGACTTTCCATGTGTCGAACCTCAGAAAGTGTCTGGCTGAGAATGATATGTATGTACCTCTTGATGATCTTCAAGTGAACGAAACACTACACTTCGTGGAGAAGCCTGTCGAGATCATGGATCGCCAAACCAAGCAGCTCAGACACTCGCGCATTCCCATTGTAAAAGTTCGATGGGAAGGTAAACGAGGCGCAGAGTTCACTTTGGAACTCGAAAGCGACATGAAGGCGAAGTACCCGCAGTTGTTTGTTACGGCTGAAGCCTAATTTCGGGATGAAATTCCCTAAACAGGGGGAGGCTGTAACACCCCGTGTTTCGAAACTCAAAGTCAAGATTAAAGTCAAAGGAAGAAAAGATTGCTAATTGCGATCTGTCACTCCTTGCTCAATTACTGTTTTGACTTCTTTGACTTGTAGATAGTCTTTTTATGCTTTTACGTTAGTTGTATTATGTGGAGTACTTATTAATAATCGAGGCTTAATCGAAGTTTTATCGCTATTTATCGATGTTTATCGCATCGCAATCGCACTCGCAACTCGAATTACGCGTTCTGGTTAATGATCTTATGTGTGTGTGCCTTTTATGTGTTACTTGTGCATGTTTATTTATGTTTACGTGGTGGTGGTTAATCGAAACGCAATCGAAACTCAATCGCAATCGAATCGCAAACGCTAAAAGCAAGTTAAATAAGGATGATTGTATGTTAGATATAGTATTTGGGATTAAAAATAATTTGAATGGGAAACTCTATCGCATCGCAACGCTCATCACGCGAATCGAAACTTCAAAACTCGCCGCGCCAAACTCTCCAATCGAGTAGTCAGCCGATCGAGCTGCCACCCGATCGACCAGCCACTTTCCCCCTTTCCATTTATGGAAACCCTATAAATACCCACATATGTCAACATCCCTTGATGTTGACAGCTCTCTCTCCCTCAACTCGCTCCAGCCGCTATTTCTTCAGATTTCTCGCGATTCTTGTAAGTTTTCCACCTAAATCTTGTACTTTCTTGATCTACACGCACTCCTACACCTTTCTATCTTTTGAATCTTAACTTTTAACCGTGAAATCACTAGATTTGAGGTGTTCTAGGATGATGTCATCATGGTGTTCTTACGAACTTCACGTTTTGGCTTCAATCCACCAAGAACAACTTAGATCTGAACGATTTCCACATGAATAACCAAAGATCTTTCATAGATCTGAACATATTCATGGTGAAAAGGATTGAAAGATGGCTTTCCAACTTTCTTTCAACTCTTTTACACTCAATGCACTCAAAACCAATAGAATCAGAGCTTATTCTAACCTTCTACTCCTTCTTGTTGATGTGTTGGTTCAAGATCTGGATTCAATCCACGAGAATACCGATTTCGGGTTAAACATGAAAAAACCGTCTCCAACGGTTAACTAGTCGGACTAGGGTGGTTCCTGTCCGATCGGGTCACTAAGTCTTGACGAGGTTTCTGTTGTTTGACACGTTATCATACTGTCTCGAGGAAACACAAACTACCAAAACAACCAAGTGAAGAAGACGATCAGGTCGTCTGGGACGGATTGCCGTCCGATCGGATTGCCACCCGACCGAACAGCCACCCGATCGGCTTGCACCTTGGGTCCCACACTTAACTTTTATCTCAAACTTTCCAGGTTTGAACATCGAACGGATTGTCGTCTGATCGGATTACCACCCGACCATGTGATGTTCTGACTTCAACATTTAAACAATTTTCAACATGTTCAATGCAAATGGATTGCCACCCGATCGGATTGCAATCCGATCGAGTGACCGTCCGGCTGTGAACTTGTTCTCAACAACTGAGAAGCCTCGCCAATCGGATCACCGTCCGATCGACCGACCTGAAAGGTAGAGATACTTCTCTATTTTCAAAATGCTACAACGAAAACTTCAAAAGACAAGCCATCATACACAAACACATCCATCCCAAACGAGATGACAACCCAATCGAGTGGCCACCCGATCGGGCGACCACCCGAACGGATTGTCATCCGATCGACCGGCCACCCGATCGGATTGCCACCCGATCGGATTACCGTCCGATCCACTGATACTTTACTCCATTTTACGCGCCGCTTATCGTTTATGCTATCATTCTGATCAGGTTAATCTCGCTCTAAGCGCTCCCTTCAATCCATCATCGCTGTGAGTATACTCAACCCCTTTTTGCTTTACGCACTTTTGGGTGTTACATACGTTACTTATTCTAAATCACATCGAACACGCTACGCAATACTTTAACGCTAACCGTTACCGCATGTTATACGTGACTTAATGAATGCTTGTTTGTTATGTTTACACATGGAATGATGTCTACCTGCCTTAGCAACGATAGTTACCTGTTCACTCAGGGGTTGTTAAGGACAATTAATTACATGGCTCACAGTGGTGAGTGTGTATTACGAACTGCCTTGGGCAGTCAACCCGCAGTCATTGGTATCGATAGGTTCATGTCGATAACTAACGTGCTTCATTTCACACTGTGTACGTGCTAGTTATGCGAAATCGATTTCGAACTCTATTATATGTACTTAACTTGTATGCTCACCTTTACACTATGTGTATTGACTTTTACTTTAACGTATGTGGCAGGTGCTTAAGATGTTATATTGCTTGGCTTGCTTTGAAATCGAGGCTAGGAAAGGTCTAGAAACGAATAAATGAATTGTCTGTACTTGAAATCTGAGTTGTCAGAACAGAACAATTTCACTAGATTTTGTCTGTAATAACTAAATTACTTTTTATGTCATGGTATAGGACGTGATGCTTTAAATAATTGGTAATTATAGTTGTTATGGAAACTTCTGGACAATCTGTTTCGCTCAGTGCCACGCCCCGATGTTTCCGCCACCGGTTGGGGTGTGACATGTTGCTTGTCCAAGATGTGAGGATTATTTGCTTCTTTCCCACAACAGTAGAACGTCATGTTTGCTTCGAATTACTTTTTCCGATTGTGATATGATTTCAACAACACTAAATTCGATTTGGGGATAAACGTATGAACTAGGGTTTGGGTGAGTATAAATTCGGGGAAATGGAAAGTGTGGGGGAAATGACTTACTTGCCCTCATGTGACCTGCACGTGATGAGTTTTACGTCAAAAATAAAATAGGTTAGGGCTAAAAGGGCATGCCGTGTGACATTTTTAAAACATTAAGTACAAAACTCATCAATTTTAAAGACAAGGGACATTGACTGAAATTTGGTATATAGATAAAGGACACAACATACAATTTACTCTTTTTTTTGGTCTGCGGTATTTTAAAGGTTCGAATTTTGTTAGACATTTGGTGGTCTTAGTTTTTGATTATTAGAATATGATCAAATTTTATATGATTTTGAGAAAATTTTGATAAGCTATATTCCTTTTTATACACTTATAATAGACATTTATGGATTGTCTTATCAACTTGAAAACAAGGGGATAAATGGGAAAAATTACAAGTTTTGTCATTTATCTTGATACCATATTTCAGGCGGTGTTCTTTTCAACGAATTTTGATAGGTTTTGCCCTTTATAGGGAATTTTGTTGCACGTTTTGTCCTTTGACCCTAACCTAGTTAGATTTTCTTTTTAAATTTGGTCACGTGCAAGTCACATGAGGGTAGTTTAGTCTTTATACATATAAAGGACAATTTTTGTAAATACTGATATATGTATAAATATATACATATATTTATGTATGTATGTATGTATGTATGTATAAAGGGCCCACACCACCCCTCAACCTCTTCTTCCACCTAACACCACCACCTGCAACCACCATTTCACTACCCAACTCCACCTAACCACCACCGAAACCCTCAATTCTCCCTCTGAACAGATTCCCAGCCGTCACCCCGCATATCCATCGCTGCCCCAACTCACCGATGAGCCACCCTTGATCGGCTTGGAACCACCATCTAACGCCACCTTGATTCCTATCGGAATCACCTATCATCAGCGGGAATCTGTTCAAAGAATTCGTTGTTGATTTGACCTACAAACATTCAGATCTGTTACCTTCCTAACCAATAACCACCCAATTCAAGTGAGGGGGTTGTTGATTTTGCGATACTCAGAGTCAAATCAAACCTCAACTGGTCTTCATTGCTTTCAATCGGACCTAAGTTAGGCGTTTCTGCAACACACAGAAAGGGTTGATTATTCTGGTAGGTTTCCTGATTATCAGTCTCTGTTTCACCGGCATGTAAAGTTTCATGGCGAGATCTGATTAATATCGGTGGTGGAGATTGGGCGATGGTAGGTGGTTGTGGACGGTGGCGTAAGTTGATGATGAAGATGATGTTGGTTTCAGTAGTTGGATGGACGGTGATTGTTGAGTGTTTGGTTAGGGTTGGGTTGGGGCGGCGATGGCTGGACAACGTTGGTTGGATGTTTGGTTAGGGTTAAGGTGGTGGTTTTGTGTAGATCAGTTATCTGTGAAGACTGAGGTGGTGGTGGATGGTTGTGGTGGTAGATGAAGGTTAAGAGAGAGAGAGAGAGAGAGAGAGAGAGAGAGAGAGAGAGAGAGTTCTCTGTGTGTGTGTGTGTTTATAGAGAGAGAAAAAGAGTTTAATTTAGAAAAAAATGTTATTAGTTATTTAAATATCCTTTTGTTTTATTTATTAAAAGATTTATAAATAAATGGGGACAAAGACTAAACTACCCCTGATTGATTAGATTTAACAACAATAACTAATAGTTTTAAGGTCAAAGTACAAAATGTGCAACAAAATTCCCTATAAAGAACAAAAACTGTCAAAATTCGTTGAAAATAACAAAGGCTGAAATATGGAATCAAGATAAAGGATAAAACATGTAATTTTTCCGGTTAAGTGCAAAGATGATTAAATAGTGTTTTAGATTATTATGATTATTATCTAATACATCACGAATGAATTATTCAATATTCATTTTCTAATTGCTGCCATTTTGGTAAAATCACGAATAAGTTACGTGATTGATTTCACTCTTTTATGATCAATCATAAATCACGAATGAATTACGTGATTGATTTCACTTGTTTTTTTTTTTAATTATTATGACCAATCATGAATTAAGCAAATAAATTTATCATGAACATATATTGTGATGAGCTTTGTTTTTCTAGATCACAAAAGACCGACACTAATAGTTACTTCAAGACTCACATCAAAGTCACGTCGGAGATGGTATTAAGAGTGATGGAAAAGTTTAACCATCATTTCAAAAGTCAAAATTATCAATTTAAAAAAAAAACATAACTCTATTAAGGAAAACAATAAGAGTCTGCCACGTGACACAATAAGATTGTATAACAAGGTTGAACGGTATATGCATCTTATTGCGTCATGTGGCAGACTGTTATTGGGCCACATTAAAAAAATTGTTTGCTTTTGGCCGGAATTTCCAAGTCGGTTTCCATAGTTGGTGAGAATTTCAAGTCGAATTGATTAATACGGTATATTTTCCACGTTTATAGGAGTACGACAAGAAATTACACCGATCACCGTTACTCTCTCTTTCCACACATATCTGACATAATGTCAACATACGATTTGTTAGATCTTACATCAGTTGCCGAAAAACCAAGTAGTGTCACATGTCAGTGTGGCTGGAAAGTGCCACAATCGGTCCAAGTCCAACTCCCACTAATCTGCTCACGCCTTCAGGGTCTGTTTGGTTTGGGGTAATGGAATGGACGAAGGAATGGAATGGACGAGGTAATGGAATGGATCAGGGAATGCAATGGATCATTACCATTCCATGTCTTGTTTGGTTATCATGTGTGAATGGAATGAATATTGTGTATTGTTCGGTAGGCAAGAAAAACAGAGTAATAAAATAAGCGGTGAGTGGTAGTGGTTGTCGGTGGTAGTAATTGTGGGTGGTTATAGGTGGCGGTGGTGGGTGTCGGAGACGGCGATGGGTGGTGGCGGTGCGGCGGTGACGACGAGTAGTGGTGGCGGTAAGGTGGCCGTTGGTGGTGGGTGGCAGCAGAGGTGGCGGTGGGTGGCAGTAGAGGTGGCGGTGGGTGGCGGCGGTGGCCGTTGGTGGTGAAGGTGGTAGTGCCGTCGAAGATGGTGGTGGGAAGCGACAACAAGTGGCGTTGGCGGTTGGTCGCGGTTGTGGGTGATAACGGTGGCGAGTAGATGGCGGCGGCGACGGTGGTTGTCGGGGTGAGGTGGTGGCGGGTGGCAGTGATGGCACCGGTGGTGGATGGTGGTGGTGGTGGGTTGTGGCGAAGGTGGGTTGTAGCGAAGGTGGTGGGTTGTGCTGTTGTTAATGAATGGTGCAAGAGGGGAAGGAATGGAAAAAAAACATGGGGGGTGGAAGGAATGATTTTGAGGGAATGGAATGCTTTTTGGAATGGGTGATTCCATTCCATTGATCAACCAAACACCCTTTTCTTCATTCCATCGTAATCACCCATTCCATTCCACCTCTCATTCCTGCATACCAAACACTACCTCAGTTCTCCGCTTAATCGCAAGCCGCTAACCATCGTGCTATGTATTTTCTTTTAAAGCTTGATTTCTCTAAAAAAAGTATGATTTTATTACATTTTAGATAACTATACAAAAAACTGTTCTACTATAATTACATTTAAAGCCTGATTTCTTATTATAAACCGCACAATATTTGTTTATTCAACTAGTAAGATTCTCCGCACTACGTAGCAGGGTTTCGATCGGTTTGGTTCGGTACAATACCGACACTTGGTATAGCAATCGAAATAAAAACGCCAAAGATGATATCGACACATGTATTACTTCGAACGAAAGCCATAAAGAGAAACTTACTACTATATCCTTTTGGCGCGTTAAAGCACGAAAAAATTATCGAACCAAACCAATACCGACCTCAAACTCACTGCGAAGTACCAATAATCCCACTAGTTGCTATTATTTTATAATAATAATAATAATAATAATTAACGTAGGGTTAGACATTAAAAAAAAAATCTGTTTCAATCAAGTTACAATTATAGGGGATGTATCACAATTTACATGTTTACAGGACCGAATTAACTCAAGAAGATTACTATGCGGCCCATAAATTGTTTGTTGTCCACTTGATCTTGACTACCTGACCGACAGACTCTAGTCAACATGTTTTGTTGAAACCTATACGTGTTTTCTTTACCTTCAATTTGTCTTGCACCGACACATTTACAGCTGCGTACCGTAAAAGTACAACTCTCTAAATATACAAAACTTAAGGCTCATAAATCTAAATTCTCCCCCCGCTCCTTGTTCTTTAAATGTATTATTAAAAGAAATATAATCTTAGTTTTAAATAGAGTTAATTACGTGGATAGTCGTTATGGTAAATGTTAGGGTTAAGTTATTCTACAAAGTCTCCTAATGGTAAGAAATGTAAGAAGCCTTTATAAAGTGACAAGTGTCCAATAACCTAAAACCTAAACCCACTACACCACCACCCAAAACCTAAACACCCACCCACACCCACCCCATCACCACCCAAAAACCTAAACCCCCCCCCCCCAAAAAAAAAAAACCTAAACCCCCCCCCCCCCCAGTGGGGGGTGTTTAGGTTTTTTTTATGTAGTGTGTTTATTTTTAGGAGCCTTTGTACACTTCTTATTTTAATTTAAGGAGCCTTTGTATTTGATCCTAATTCGTAAATGTTATTATGTGATTTTGCTCACAAGTTTCATTGGGTCTCTTTCATAGAGTCGTTATATAACACCAAGCTACAAATAAACCACACCCAGTGGCGGATCCATGAACTTCTTTCAGTGGGTTTGTATTGGTAGATTCTCACTATTTTTTCCAAATCATACAAAGTTCTTACTAATTTTTTCCAAACCGAATGGGTTCATGTGAACCCACAAAATAGGGCTGGATCCGCCCCTGACCACACCCGTGCCACTTTCTACTGACCATAAGGAGCGCCAAGGAACTCCCAACGGTTGTTGCGCGACTTTCTGGCAGCCAAATTCGTCCCAAATCAACAATTCATTATTGATTTTCACTAGAAAATGGAGATGACATACGAGGGTAAAGGCAATCGAGAGTAGTGATTGTCACATGGGTGGTGCAAAAGTGGTTACATGAGAAGATGGGATTTCGAGTGGTGTTGGATTGTTGTTACGACGAAACAAGGTAGTGATTTGCGAGTGGTAGCGATGATGTTAAAGAAAAAGTGGAAGGGGTTCGTTGAATAACGAAAAGAGGATATTTAATTTTTTTTATGCTTTTATTTATCTTTTTGTTTTTGAGGTGTAATGTGTTTTTAACGTAAGTTAGTGAGAGAAAAAACGTATCATGATTGATTGAACTAGTAAGATTTTATCTTCAAAAGACTTATCACAAACAACATTCATGTAATTAACTCCTTGAAGAAATATGAAACAAGACAAAATGCATCACCCGACATAACCGGCACTGATTGACAAATGATGAAAGTAACAATAGTGGGGCTGTGGGGGCGACATTATTAGTAGACCTGGCAAATAAAACCCATTTGGGTTTTTTGGGTTATTTTGGGTCATTTTAAAAATGAGAATGGGTTAGGATGGGTTAAGAAATAACTAATGATAGGTCAGGATGGGTTATATGACATCTATTTAAAATAATTCGTGAGTTATGATGGGTATTACGCACGTTACATGGATAACTCAAAAAGAGCATCACAGTCAGATTTTTCGTGTTCGTACATGTTGGCTTCACAAATAATAAAAATTTTAAAGATAATAAAAAATTTAAAAATAATAAAAATTTTCCAAAAAATCAGAAAAATAAAAAAAATTCTAAAAAATAAAAAATAATAATAAAAATCCAAAAAATTCTAAAAAATCCAAAAAAATAAGAAAAAATAAAAAAATTTAAAAAAATCAAAAAAATAATAAAAAATCAAAAAAATTCTAAAAAATCAAAAAATAATAAAAAATCCAAAAAAATCTAAAAAATCAAAAAAATAATAAAAAATCCAAAAAATAATAAAAAATCCAAAAAATTCTTAAAATTCAAAAAAATAATAAAAAACAAAAAATAATAAAAAATCAAAAAAATTCTAAAAAAATAATAAAAAATCAAAAAATAATAAAAAATCAAAAAAATTCTAATAAATCAAAAAAATAATTAAAAATCCAAAAAATTCTAAAAAATAAAAACAATAATAAAAAATCCAAAAAATTCTAAAAAAAAAGAAAAATAATAATAATAATTCAAAAAAATCCAAAAAATTCAAAAAATCTAAAAAAAATCTAAAAAAATCAAAAAAAGAATAAAAATCCAAAAAATTCTAAAAAATCAAAAAAAATAATAAAAAATAAAAAAAATTCTAAAAAATCAAAAAAATTCTTAAAAAATAAAAAAATAATAAAAAATCAAAAAATAATAAAAAATCCAAAAAAGTCTAAAAAATCATAAAAAATAAAAAAATTCTAAAAAATAAAAAAATCTTAAAAATAAAAAAATAATAAAAATCAAAAAATATTAAAAAATCAAAAAAACTCTAAAAAATCCAAAAATTCTACAAAATGTTTTTAGGATTTTTAAGGTTTTCTTATTTTTAGAATATTTTATGATTTTTAAGATTTTTTAGAATTTTTGGGATTTTTTAGAATTTTTGGGATTTTTTAGATTTATTTTGATTTTTAGGGTTTTTTATTTCTTAGAATTTCTTTGATTTTTTTGTTTTTTTTTTATTTTTTAGAATTTTTTTGATTTTTTATTATTTTTTGAATTTTTTTGATTTTTATTATTTTTTAGAATTTTTTGGATTTTTTTGATTTTTTATGATTTTTTAGATTTTTAGAAATTTTTTTATTTTTTAGAATTTTTTATTATTTTTTTGTTTTTTAGAGTTGATTTTTTAATTTTTTGATATTTTTGAATTTTTATATTTTTTTAGAATTTTTTTGATTTTTTATAATTTTTTATGATTTTAGGATTTTTTTTAGAATTTTTTGGATTTTTTTTTGTTTTTTGATTTTTTGGAATTTTTTTGATTTTTTATAATTTTTTTGATTTTTTTTATTTTTTTGATTTTTTACATTTTTCTGGATTTTTTTTATTTTTTTGATTTTTTTAGAATTTTTTACGATTTTAGGAATTTTTAGAATTTTTTTGGATTTTTTTATTATTTTTTGATTTTTTTGATTTTTTTTATTTTTTACAATTTTTTGATTTTTTTAGAATTTTTTCGATTTTTTAGAATTTTTTTGCTTTTTTAAAATTTTTTGGATTTTTAATTATTTTTTTGATTTTTTAGAATTTTTAAAATTTTTTATTATTCTTTTGATTTTTTATATCTTTTTGGATTTCTTAGAATTTTTTATCATGCCCAAATACATCTTGACAAAAAACCCATCTTGACCTAAACCCATTCTGACCCATTTCTTATTAAACCCATTCTAACCCAAACCCATTCTAACCCATACACATCCTAACCCATTACCCAAACCTACCCAACCCACCCATTTTGCCACTCCTAATTATTAGACATGTTTTTAATTCCCTTTTCACAAAAAATAATGTTTTTACATTGCTTTAGTTAATTATTATTTCATATATAAATTAGGAAGTTTCTTGTGCATCACGACTTGTATCTTATGTTTGGGGACTTTTTCAAAAAAAAAAAAAAAAGCTTGATTTTTCACTTTAAACCATAAAGTTTTTTCTTTTACATTTTAACACATTTGAAATTTTTACTTTTAACTCAAACTTTTTCATCTTTTGTGATTTAAGACAACACTTTATTATTTACAACTTTGGTCCCCCATACTTTTTATCTTTCGTGAGTTTTTCGTTTTACGTTTCGTTATAAATTTTGCGAGTTAACATGTCGTAGCGTGCGTGTGAGGTTCAACGTTTTTGCTCTATTTTTTCAGATTTGACAGACCCGTAGCAACGCGTCCATTTTTTCCCTTTTGAAAACTTCCCCGCAACGGGCGTGTCCTAGATCGACTGAGTTATTATTTTGTACGTTTTACGTTTCTGGTTAATCTCTTCGCATTAAGACATTGTAACGGGTGTGCGTGGTTCAACGATTTTAGTCTCCTTTTCGTTCAGTGTAATTTTTACCATTTTATCTATTTTATTTTTACGATGTTGAGAGCCGATGTCGTCGTGGCATTGATGCTACTTGGCACGGTTTTACGAATGTTTTTAACCTATTAAATTTTTTACTAATATTTTGTTTCGATTAGCCCTATACTTCCTTTACTTAAAAACTATTTTTTACGTGCGTATTTTATTTACGGGTATGTATAAATATGATTTGTTCTACATTCCGACGTAAACTTTTTTTATAGACGAGTCAGGTCCGTCAAATATAATACGTTTTCGTTTAAAGAAACCATTTTTACGTGCATATTTTTATGTACGTTTTGGTATAAATTCAAGTTGTTCTACGTTTCGACGTAAGCTTTTTTGGGAAATGATTCAGATCAAATATAATATGTTTTCGTGTTTATTTTATGTATGTTTCGTAAAGTTTTTTTTCGAATCGAGTGGAGTCAAATTATGGTTTCTTTTTCTCCCCTTTTCCGAAAGCTCTAATTAATCCCTTTCGATTACATGTGCATATTTTCCTTCATACCCATTACGTTTTCTATGTATAAGTCGGGTCACATATAATACGTTATGATTGTTCGATATGAATTCCATTTACTTTACATTTGATCCAATCACAATGCTTATACAGGTTACACCGAGTTCCACTGGATACGTCGAAATGTGTGTTTTCATATGGTTAATGCATGATATAACGTTTGGACTAATCCATTTAATGTTTACGATGTACCCGCGCCGCAACGCGGGCAGGTCTTAACCCTAGTTACTATTACATATTACTATATGTAAGGTTCAAATGATATCATAAAATAAACTACTTTTATAGCATTTCAATTATTTTAATGGATGATGGATATCTTTTTTCACTAAACAAATCGTAGCCGTTTCCTCATTTGTACATTAAACAATTAATTCTTTTTGATAGGTAGTAGAACAAAGTGAGAAATTGAAAATGACTTTTAATTATGTTATAGTAAACACAAGAATTCAATATTATCAACTGTTACATATTGTAAAGTAAAAGTAAACATAAAGTTTTTAAACACATATCACACACACATTTTTTAACTACCAAAGAACAAAATCTCAGGTAAAGAAAATTAGTAACTAGTAAAGAATTCAACTGACTAGTTCCCATATGTTTAGGCAATAGCAGGCATATCCTTGAGCCAGGCGTCCAGTGGCTTACCGATCGAGTAAACAATGAACCCGATCTCCCTTAACTTCTCAGTGTCCACAACGTTTCTTCCGTCAAAAACAAAAGCCGGTTTCTGCATGTTATCATATATCCTTTTGTAGTCTAGACTTTTAAACTCATCCCACTCGGTCAAAATGCAAACAGCGTGTGCGTCTTTAGTGGCTGCATAAGCATCCCAAACAACGGACACTTGTTTCACCGTGGTTGGGCTCATGGGCTGCAGGTGAAGTGGATGGTCCCAGTCGAACTTGTTCAAGGTTAAGTCTCGTTGGATCTGATCTTCAGTGACTTGCGGGTCATAGATGCTCACACAAGCCTTGTCACCCAACAACCCCTTGCAAACATCAATGGCTGGTGTTTCACGAGTGTCACCGGTGTCCTTCTTGAATGCAAATCCAAGAATCGCGATTTTCTTGTTGGAAACCGTGTTGAACATAGAAGCTACAACACGGTTGACAAATCGGGATTTTTGGTAGTCGTTGATCTTGATGACTTGTTTCCAATATTCCGCCACTTCAGGGAGACCGTTGCATTCACAGATGTAAACCAAATTCAAGATGTCTTTTTGAAAACAAGAACCACCGAATCCCACACTCGCGTTCAAGAACTTTGGACCAATTCTTGTGTCTTTTCCAACAGCGTAAGCCACCTGACTTACGTTTGCGCCTGTAGCCTCACAGAGTGCTGACATGGCGTTAACAGACGAGATTCTTTGTGCCAAGAAGGCATTGGCAGCGAGCTTCGAGAGTTCGGCAGACCATAAGTTGGTTGTGATGATGTTTTCTTCCGGGACCCAATGAGCGTAAACATCTTTCAATGCTTGAATTGCTTTCTGGCCGCCTGGGGTTTCCCGTCCACCGATAAGAACCCTATCGGGTTTAAACAGATCTTCAATAGCAGTTCCTTCAGCAAGGAATTCAGGGTTCGAGAGAATCTGGAAGTTGATTCCTTTACTGTTATGGGTCAAAATCTTTTCAATTGCTTCAGCTGTTTTCACAGGGACGGTTGACTTTTCAACTACGATTTTGTCTGATTTCGACACGTCAGCGATCATACGGGCAGCGCTTTCCCAGTATGTCAGATCTGCGGCTTTGCCAGCGCCAAGACCTCGAGTCTTGGTGGGGGTGTTGACCGACACAAACACTATGTCGGCTTCACAGACGTGTTTCTCCACATCGGTGCTGAAAAAGAGGTTTTTGCCTCTGCATTGCTTCACGACATCATCGAGGCCTGGTTCGTAGATCGGGAGCTGGTCGCTGTTCCAAGCAGTGATACGAGGGACAGAAATATCGACTACAGCCACTTCAATGTCGGGGCATTTGAGTGCTATGACAGCCATAGTGGGCCCGCCGACATATCCGGCTCCAATGCAGCAGATCTTCACCATTTCTGTGTGTTCCTATAGACAAGTAGTCAGAATAAATAAGTATCAAGTCACATGGTATATAAGATCAAGAAACAAAAAATAAACCAATTCGCACACCCTTAAAGACTTTAAATCTTATGTTTAAGAAAGTAAACTCTGCTTAAGCTACAATTTAACATCATAACCAAACAGTCTGGACAATGTTGACAGCTAATGCTTAATGACAATGTCATGTAACGCTGTTGGCCCAAAAGTCAAATTATTAAATTATGATTGAACCAGATCTACTTTCATAAATATCCACTAAGCTAGATAGGAACTAAATTACAGAGAACCATCGGCAGGGGCGAATCAGAGGGGGTTAAGAGGATCTGCTGACCCGTCGGCCACGACATTTGTTATATTTTTAAAATAATATATGAGATTTTCAAAGAAAAAACATGATCTGGACCTTATGATGACACCTAATAAAAAAAAGTTCGGGTACCGCCACTGAACATTGGTTACATGTGCTCTAACTGAAAGTAAAGAACTAAAACCGACATAGCATTTGCTATAATTCTCTAAACTGCTTAAACAGCTAAACGTACACTATTGCTTGATACTCAGATCTACTGCAATTGAACAGCTAAAAATCACAATAAACTGCAGTAGAGATTTAACTAGAGCAAAAACTACCAGAACTCTAATCTGATTACAGCTAAAACTCACAGATCTAACGCAAACACTTCCGATTCACACCACACAACCTAAATTCAGTTCACAAACAACATGAAAATCATAAGATCTTACATAAACACTCAATTAACATCACACAAACTGGATCTATTCTAGAAAAAAACAACAATTAACCGTAACTCGACTAATAGTTGATCCAGATCACCAAAATCATCAATAATTCACAGAAAAAAGCAGTAGAAAGAGGAAAAATGAATGAAGTATGAGATGATGTTACCTGTTAGATCGGTTGATTGTAGATTGCAAAGTAATGTGTAAGGTGAATGGAAGAAAGCGGGCACATGTGTATGTTTATATAGTTGTTGAAGGTGCTTGCTTGCTGGATCTACCCAAAAGGAGACGCGTAACTACCCTTTTGTTACTTTTTTAAGTCTGTTGCACTAAATAACTACCCTTGTTTTTTCACCATATTACGAATATATCACACACAGTCAAGGTGGTTTTATCATGGTGGCTAAAGGCTCAAGCAAACGCAAGTTGGAGAATGTGTTATTAACTAGTAGTTGATGCCTCGCCCGCGTTGCGGGGCGATGGACGAATAATTCCCAATCAATTAAAAAAACACTATTATAGTTTTCTTAGGGAAAAAACTAAAACAATGACAAGACCGTAGTTCTTAGCTCAGGGCAAAACTGTAGTTTGTCAGGATTAATGAGCGAGTGTTAGGCAGCTCCTTGACATAGAAAAAAATTAAATCCAGTCAACCAATTAAAAAAACACTTTTATAGTTTTGCTAAAAAAAACTAAAACGATAGCAATGCTGTAATTTGAACTGAGGGCAAAATTGTATTTGTTGACTTGGGTAAAATCGTAATTTGCCAAAAGTTAAAGTGATGGCAATACTATAATTTTGAATCAGAGACAAAATCGTAATATAACTATGCACTAAGGATAAAATCGTAATTTTAAGTTGGGGACAAAACTATATTTTTAATTTGAATTCGGGCAAAATCAAAATTTTGAAATGATGGCAAAATCGTAATTTGAATTGGGGGGCAAAAGCATACTTTTATTTTGAATCAGTCAAAAACATAATTTTAAACTTAAGACGAAATCATAATTTTTGAAAGGGGCGAAAATGCGGAGTCGTCATTTTTAGTTTGGGCAAAAGCAAAAATTTATTTTGAACTGGGGCCAAAATTGTAGATGTAATCTGGGGATAAAATTATAATTTTGAACCGAGGGCAAAATCGTAATTTTGAGCGAGGGACAAAAACATAATTTTATTTTGAAGTGGGGGCGAAAAAACAATTTTATTTTAAATTAAGGACAAAATCGTAATTTTAAAACGAATATAAAATAACAAAACCAGTGGTCAAATAGGGGAGTGCCACCCCTAACTTTCCTTTTGTATATGTTGAGAATGAGAATTACAAACAATATTGTTTTTAAACTATAGATATGTTGTTAATTACAAATAGACTAAAATAACAAAATGTTATATGAGTTTAGTTTATTTTTGTCACTTCAATAAAAAATGAAATTTTTTGTATATGGGTCTCTAAGATTTCACTTTTGTCTCATCCAATTAACAAACTAGGTTAGAATTTTCTGTTAACTTCTTCCTCTTTTGTCGTTTTCCTCATTTAAATGAAGGGTATAATCGTCATTTTATGCCATAGTATATTTTAATTAAACGAGGAAAACAACAAAAAGGGAGAAAAAATCTAACCCAGTTTGTCAATTAGATAAAAATGACAAAAAAAATGAAACCTTAGGATCCCAGATACAAAATATTTTATTTTTTTGGACTGAAAGTGGCATAAACCCAGGGACCATTTTGGCATTTTACTCTTACAAGTTTAATATATTTTTAGGGTAATATTATTGTACAAATAAGCTTAAAGCATTCACATCTATTTCTTTATCCTTATTAACGTAATTATACTAAAAATCATTACTTTTTTTTATCTCATTTTCAATTAAATAATATTTTTATACATTTATCATTACCTTTTCTTTCTCCTCCACTTACAACGGCTTTAAAAAAAAATATAAAAAATTAATATGGGTGAACAGTGTTCCCGTAAATATACAAATGAGCGGTAACATTTTCTCGCTCCTCTATTCACAACCACTGTTTATAATATACAAAACTCACTCACAAACACATAAAGATTGGATGTAAATACTTTGACATACTAAACATGAGAAGTGAAGAAGATTTTTTTTCTTATCTCGTTAAACACATATTCTAGTCTCATAATCTCATAATCTGTATAAATTACGTATTTACACTAGTAGAGTAATTATGTAATAACTCTAGTGTATTTGCACATTATTCTTCTACTAAAGTAAATACACGATTTTCTTCATAAAATTTTCAACTAAACATCATTCTTAGATAGATAGAAAAAAAAAGACTATTTAATATATTAAGACCCATTTTTTTTTTACCTTTTCAATCTAATTTTTGCGAGTTAACATATCGTAACGTGTGCGCGTGATTCGTCATTTTTACGTTTACTTTTTGTTCAGCTTAACGATCCCGCCGCAAAACACAGGTCCTAGATACTAGTTGTTTTTATTTGACAATATGATTAGGATCTAAAAGAAACGCACACAAACATACAATATTATTTCACATGTTCAATGATATAATACAATACAATATGATGTTGTGATAGTTTATGTAACTACTAGATGAGAAAGAAAAAATATTATGTGCTAATTTATTAACATCTACTTATAACATATGTGAAACTAGTGGTTAACCCCGCGATGCGGGGACGAGGTCGTAATATCATACTAAGTAGTAAGTAAACGCTGATTAATTAACTCACACAATTCCTAAGATTCTACGAACGAGGTCGTAATACCGTACTAAGTAGTAAGCAAACGCTGATTAATTAACTCACATGATTCTTAAGATCCTACGATAATTGTTATAGTATATATAATATAATAAATAAATTAGCAAAGACTACAAATAGTAAATTTATTTTTTGATTATTTGTTAATTTATTTTAAACCAACATACGTATACACACCATAATCTTCATTGGAGTAGAAAATGATGGACTGGCTAAGGCAGAAAGTTGGGTTAAAGTCAACTGTGTTGTTTTTTAAGTCTCAAAGCTTGATAAGTTCAACAATTATTTTTTTAGTAATAGTAATGGCATTATTGTATAAAAAATTCAATTCTTAACTATATGGTATACTCTTCATAAGAGCATACTGGAATTGTATATATACTGGTAGAATTCACCCGCAGTTCGTGCGGGAAATTAAGTCGGTATTTATATACTACAAATTAGTAAGTTTTGCATACATAGGGTGTTGTATCATATGTCTTGGGTGATTTTCAGAAAAAAAAAAAAAAAAAGTTGAAACTTTACTTTTAACCAAAATCTTTGAATATTTTGCAATTTTATTTTCACAAAATAATTTTTTTTAATTTAAAACAAAAACTTTTATACTTTTACAATTTAACCTCATTTTTTTTATATTTAACTTTGATCCCTTTCATCTTTCGCAGATTTTTGTTTCATGTTTCGTACTAAATTTTGACAGTTACCACGAAGCAACGTGTGTGTGTGTTTCAACGTTTTTACGTTTCGTTCATAATTTTGCAAGGTAATACGACGCTACGTCCATGTGTAGTTCAAAATTTTACGTCTATTGTTTTTCATTTCATAGGTTCGTCGCAACGCGTGAGTCGTTGATTGACTTTATTATTTTTTATATGTTTTATCTTTCGGTTTCTTAATTTTAACCTCACAAAAATGATTTTTTTTTTACTTTTAACCCAAAACTTTTTATCTTTTGTAATTTAACCTCACAACTTTTTTTACTTTCTACTTTGATCCCCTATATTTTTCATCCTTCCCAACTTTTCGTTTTATGTTTCGTACTAAATTTTGCGTGTTAAAACAACGCAACGTGCGTGTTTGATTTAAGGTTTTTACGTTTCGTTCATAATTTTGCGAGTTAACAGCGCGCAACGTCCATGTGTTGTTCAATGTTTTTACGTCTATTTTTTCTCATTTGACTGCTTCGTTCGTAACGCATGTGTCCTAAATCGACTTAGTTATTTTTAAATTTTCTACATTTCGGTCTATTTCTTCGCTTTAACACGCCACAACTTCAGCGTTGACGGTTGTTTGATATTGGTGCTATTTGACATGTTTTTACACCCCCCGTCGCAACGCGGGAGTGGTTAATTCTAGTTAATTATGTTAATTAACATAGAGTCACTTGCTATAGCAATCGAAACAAAGACCCCAAATACCAAAATAGGCATGCAAATATTTGGGATCAAAATATAAATAAAAGAAACTAGATTTTGCCCCGCCCGCGTTGCGGGGCACTAAGCCGAATATTTCTCTCTCATAACATGTACGTCTGTGTTTCGGTTACTTGTACATACTACTTATAACACAATCTCAAAATAATTACATTGGGTCAAACAATTAAATTAAAACACTATCATACTTTTGTTTAAGAAAAACAAAAACGATAGAAAAACAATAGTTTTAAACTGGGGGGAAAATTTTAATTTTTCAAGATAAATTAATGTGTGCTAGGCAGCCATCTGACACAAATAAAAACTACACCGAGTCAAACAATTAAAACAAAGCACTACTACAGATTTGTAAAAAAAAAAAAAAACTAAAACGATTGCATGACTGTAATTTTACACTGAGGGAAAAATCGTAATTTTACTTGGAAAGCAAAGGAAAACGATGGCAAAAATGTAAATTTAGATTGAGGGCAAAATTGTAATTTGGCTCGGTGGGGGAAAAACAAAACTAATGACAAAACTGTAAATTTAAACGGGTCAAAATCGTAATTTTGAATCGAGGCCAAAATGGTAATTTTTAGTTGGGGGCAAAAGCATAATTTTATTTTGAACTGCGAGTAAAAACGTAATTTTGAACTGATGGCAAAATCGTAATTTTAAAGCGAGGATAAAATCGTAAATTGGTTGGGCTAATGGGGGATTGCCAGGCAGACACTATTCCCCCCACCTTGTGTCTATAGTTATACACTGGGGTAAAATCATAATTTTACTGGGAAAGCAAACAAAAACGAAGACAAAAATGTAAATTTAAATTGAGGAGAAAATCGTAATTTAGCTGGGAGGAACAAAACAAAAATAATGGCGAAACTGTAAATTTAAACGGGGCAAAATTGTAATTTCTAACTGGGGCAAAATCATGTTTTTATTTTGAACCGGATGTAAAACCGTAATTTTAAACTAATGAAAAAATCATAATTTTTAAACGGGGACAAATTCGTAATTTAATTGAAAAAATCATAATTTTTAAGCAGGGACAAATTCGTAATTTAATTTGGCCCAAAGCAGGTGAACTGCTGTTAGACAAATTTTATAGATGTCATAGACTTAATAAATAAAGATTTAAGTATATATAATATAAATCATAGAAATCAATTAAATAAATAAAAGTATAAATAACATTATGAAAAAGTTGAGTACTCTTCATCAGCAGTTTGTTTTAATAGGTATAATAGGAAGGTAGAAAAAAATTTCTAATTTTAATACTAAGAAGTTAAATAGAAATAGAAATAGAAATATAAATGCTACAACAACAACCATACCCAGTAAATCCCACAAATAGCTGAACTATTGGTAGGGTCTGGGGGAGGTGGGATGTAGGCAAACCTTGCCTCTATCCTCAGAATAGAGAGGCTGCTTCCTGAGAGACCCCCGGCTCCAAAACAACCAACAGCTAAATAGACAATAGAGAGATAAGTATATAGCGTAGCAGTAGTCAGATATATTATCAGCAAATAACATGTAGGCGTAGATACAAGAAAGTCATCATACATGAGGTCTACGTAAAGTGAGAAAGAAATCTATCCCCACCCCCCCCCCCCCAAGACAAAGCTAGGGCACGTCCATACCCTCCCCTACAAGTCCTTAACCTTAATCCTACGTCTCCACGAGCTCCTATCCTGAACCATGTCCTCGGAGAGGTGCAACTCTACCAAATCTTGCCTAAGTCGTTCATCCTAAGTCAACTTGGGCCTGCCTCTACTCCTCATTCCTTCCACTGTCATGGTTTCCACTACTCTAACTGGTTCTGTCAACTGTCTCCTCTTCACATGCCCAAACCATCTCAATCTCCCCTCTTTTAATTTGTCTGATATACTAGCCACTCCTAACCATTCCCTAAAAACCTCATTTCTTATTCGGTCTAACCTCGTGTGGCCACACATCCACCTCAACATCCTCATCTCCGCTACCTCCATCTTACGTGCTTGTGTTTTCTTGATGGCCCAACAATCTGTCCCGTATAACATAGCCGGTCTAACTGCTACCCTATAAAATTTTCCCTTTAATTTTGTTGGGAACCTCCTATCACACAAAATCCCAGTGGCTGCTCTCCACCTACACCAACCAGCCTGGATGCGGTGGTATACGTCACTGTCTATCTCCCCGTCCCTTTGCACAAACGATCCTAAGTACTTGAACTTAGTCGTTTGTGGGACCACTTGACCCTCAATGGTAAGCTGGGGGTCCTCGTTGTCATCTGCACCACCGAAATTACAATAAAGGTATTCAGTCTTTGAGCGGCTGATCCTTAAACCATTGCCCTCTAGGACTGCTCTCCATTCCTCTAGCCTCGCATTTAGGGTTTGTCTCGTTTCAGCAACCAACACTATATCGTCGGCAAAAAGCATGCACCACGGAACTGTCTCTTGAATCGACTTGGACAGCTCATCCAAGATCACCGCAAAAAGAAATGGACTCAACGCGGACCCTTGGTGGAGTCCTATTTCCACGGGGAAAGACTCTGTATATCCTACAGGCGCACTGACTGTAGTCACAGTCCTATCACATATCCCTAATTAAGTCTATATACTTTCCAGGAACTCCCCTATCCTCCAAGCTTTCCCAAATCAGTCTACGTGGCACACTATCATATGCCTTTTCAAGGTCAATGAACACCATATGTAGGTCAATGAACACTATCAAATGCTCCCATGAGTAATCTGGAGAAATTGAAAAGGTGAGCAAAGACCAGCGAAGCAAGGGCTTGTCTTTGGGCTTTTCATACTCATCTTCAGACTTTTGCAGTGGTTCAAGAATAAAAAATAATTAGCCGGACTGAAGCAGTGCATATTTAGAATAGTAACACTGTTCGTAAGCAATACTGTAGAATCGTTTTCGGACCCGAACGAGTCGATCAGAAGAGTTTATCTCAGTTTCAGAGGCGGAAACTAAGAAACTTAGTTCAATTCAGCAAGGAATACATTTTAAATTGTCGATTGTATAGATTGAATGACTTTTACACCAATTCGACACTTCGGCAGCACTTCGTTGCAAACCGGAAGACTAACTCATTGATTTCGCTTGGGAGGACCTATTTATAGGCTCCTGTTTCCGCTTGAACATGTATATGTTCAGTTCAAGCGGAATTACAACAATAACATTCAAGCAAAATCAGCAAAAACAACTCAAGCGGAATAAGAAGCTTGTAATTTCACTATCTCGTTTTTCGTGCTCTGATCTAACTAGTACAATACAAGACTTGATACAAGACGAAGACGACAGACGGATGCACCAACAAATACTCTAAATGTTATATAGAACAATGTAAAATTGGTTTACGAAATAATAATCTATAGTTCATTAGATACAACAAATTAATATAAACTTTTGTTATATGTAAAACATTTACATAGTACAATAGGGGCAGATGTGTAATTAGAAGAAAGTTTGTCTCCTAAGACTATGGGGTATGGGGCGGGGTTGGGGCGTGGGTTGGAGAGAAACGCCCAAGTCACCACCCCGGGTGGACTTGGGTTTGGACGTGGCCCCTTGGGCGGGAGTTTAAGGCCGGGCGTTGGACGAGGCTATCAAGGTGACATGACGGGATCTGATTGGCCAAGATAACTAGCCGTTGGGCTAGCCGTTGGCCAACGGCTATGTGTAAAAAAAATTGAATTTTTTCACTATAAAAACTCATATTTCTATTTATCTTTTTACCACAACTACTCCACCTCTTCTATATTCATCTCTACCTTTTTTTAAAAACAAAATACTCATTCAATCACAATACGAAAAACGAATCCTCATAATCGTGTTTTTGACCCGAACAACCCGTGGCATTACAAGAAAATCCTAGCCCACCACCCAATTGCTCCCTTTGTAATACACTCCACTATGCTCCATATGGCGGGTTACGCATCCTTTCTCTCGAATCGTGTGTATACTAACTTCCCTCACACCGACGATTCTATACCTAGCCCGTTTCCACAAACGCCCATCAACCTTTCACAAACGTCCATCAACTTTTTCCAAACCGAAACCGTCCCCGAAACTCAACCCCCATCGATGGTCCTTCCGCATCCAAACCCATCAAGAAGAGAAGTCACAAGAAAAAAACCGAGACCGAGAAAGCACTTGAAAGCGCCAAACGAAAACAACAAAGATGGGTCGTTAATGAAGAAGTTGCATTGACGAAGGCTTGGCTTCAACAATCTCAACATCCAACTTTAGGTATTTTTAAATATTTTATAGCCCTTATTTTAATATTTATGTTTTTTATATATAACTTTTGTAATATATTAAATTTTGTTTTGATTAAAATAGGAAATTCTCAACATAGAAACCATTTGTGGGAAGCGATAAGCATTCCATGAAAAAATGGAAAGGGAGCTTTATCGTGAAAATGATAGCTTATCCTCGAAGTGGACCGAGATAAGCGGGCAACTCACCAAATTTAGTGGTTTTTTACATAAGGCAAAGCAAAACCCAAAAAGTGGTGAAACCGAAGCCGACTTTGTGACAAATGCATTGGTTACATACAAAACGAATGTGGGGAGCGACTTCCATTTCATTCATTGTTGGGACATTTGTAAGTTTCATCCTAAGTGGGCGAATATCCTTAGTGGTAGCGAAACTAACACGTCTTCCAAAAGGTCAAGGACACCCTCGTCCCAAGCCCAATCGGATGCACGAGATCAAGAGTTGGAGGACTTTCTGGATGATTCGCCAAACCGGCCTGAATACGGAAGAGATGCCGCAAAAAGGCGCACTCAAAAAATCAAGATCGGGTACGGCATCGCCTTCAGTTGGGAGTTCGGGCACGTGTAGGGGAGGATACAGCGATCAGTTGGATGACATTGCAAGCAAGTTAGATACATTCAACGTATTCCAACAACAAAGGGCCGAAATTCGGAAGAACAAAGAAGCTCAGGATGCCCTGAAACAAAGACGAGTTGATATGAAATTTCTAGCCAGCCCATCGATCACTTATCAGGTGAAGAGTTGGAACTAATGTTGGAGACGAGAGAAGATATAAAGAAAAAATATTACAAGCACTAGAAATTTTTTTATGTAATTTTCTTTATTTAAAAAACATTATTAAAAAATTTAAATTTTTTGTTTTAAAAATAAACAGCAGTTCCCCGCCCCACCATACCGTCTTCAATGTGGGGCATCCCAGCGAAGCTCACCCAAGTCACGTGTCAACCTATGCCTCAAACCCCCATCCCATCATACCCTAAAGTTGGGCCAATAGTTAAGACTAGAGGGTATGGAGAGCCCGATCCTCAAGAGGATGGGCCGCCACGTCGGCGCCACGTAGGAGTGGCTTGGAGGGGATGGACCTAGGGGGGTGGGGGATGAACCCCTTTATGTATATATATGTATGTATGTATAGGTATATGTGAGAGGCAAGAGGAGAAAGGAGGACCGGCTACCCCGGCTGTGGGGTGCCGGTTGTGCCGAGCCGAGCCCAAGGGGGCGGTGTGGGGGACCGGCGCCGGTCCTAGCCGGACCCAGCCGGCCCCCATACCCTTTAGTCTAATAGTTGAGTGGAAATTGCAATTTGACCAAACACAAGCGGTTGGTGGCATACCATTGACTGACGTGGAGAGATCAACGCGTCAAACCACACACATTTGGCGGAAAAACACCGCCAGGGGTAATATTGTAACTTCATTTCTGATTCTGTGGATGGAAACAAAATACTTCATAGAAGATATTTTGAAATAATCTTCATTGCTAATACAGAAATTTGTTTTAGAGTTGACAATTTGAATATAAGTTATTTACAATTTAAGTGTTGGCCACTCAAGAAGCACTACCTGTGCATTTCCACGACGGTGCTTAATTCTAGGGGCTTGTGGTCGGTGTTAGGCGGAGGGTAACCGTGTTGATTTTGAGAGAAAAACACATACAAGTACTTATCATTATTGACTATTTCTCTGTACAAAAATTAATAAATAAATAAAGAACACTTAAACTGAAACATCTCATAACATACACGTTGGAATATTAATTATCTCACAAAAGATTATAAAGGTGAACGTGAATCTGAGTAATCAAAACCCTAATCGCCATTCCTGTAAAGAGCATGATTGTAAAACAAGGTTTCCAAGTCCGAGTACTCTCCTAGTAATCGCTCCAAGGTAGGTTGCCGAGGCGACTTTCTTCAACACCGCCTAATTATCCGGAATCGATCAAACGTGGTCAATTTCGGTAAGAATCGGATCTAGTTGGTCAACTTAGGCCGAGTTTGACTTTAAAAAAATAAAACATAATTTCTATGCTTATCATATTAAAGAATGAATATCATTTTCACGTATTTTGTTATAATTATTAGTAAATTTATGTTTTTTTTGACATATATTTAATTTCCGAAAACCAATTTCTTTATAATTTAGCATGTCCGAGTACTCCCCGGATACTCTCCGTCTGGACCGAGTACTCTCAACTCCCCGCTCGACCAACTAGGGTGCCTATCGATTTTGCAACCATGGTAAAGAGAGAAACATACTTTAGAGGCCATTGGCCATTAAGGTTGAACCGCAACTGCTACAATCCTGAATCCTCAGCAACACATCCACTTAGCCCACAACTACAAGCCCAGTTCCTTGTCCTTAGCCAAGCCCATATGATGAAATTTAAAAGATGTTTTCTGTCGAGGCTCATACATGGCCTATGTTACAAAACCATAGCCCGTATAGCTTTTAGCAATGACCCGTATAAAGTCATGGACCATATGGCCTATAGTTCTATTGATTGTAACATATTCCAATCACCACAACTTCATTAAAGTTCCTAATTACTTCAAGGTCAAGGTCATATAACTTGGAACATGATACATGGACAAGTTTTGGTTTGAGTTTATTACCTAAAGTTGTAATCAACACTCCATGTTCCTGCTTTCAGTCTTCAAAAATATGCACAAATCTGTTTGTAGTTGATCTAAAACAAGAATGACATCTCCCTTTGAAGTATTTGGAACTTTGAATCCAAATGGAGGAAACATGTATAGTGGTGCTGATGACCACAAAAGGAGGGGCCATACCACCATACCACTCGGTATTCCAGAGATGACTTGTGATGTGTAGGAGTATTTCAGATAGTCGGTTAGTCAGTTAAAAGTCAAAGCGAGCACATGTTTCTAGGGTGGTGGCCACGTATTGCATGATTTAAAATCCCAACATTTTGGTCATGGAGCACACCTCAGTATTGCAAAGATGACTTGTGATGTGTGCGAGTATTTCATTTAGTCGGTTAGTTAACTAAAAGTCAAATAAGCACATGTTTAGCCGACTAATCACATACCTAAGCCATACCATCAAGAGTTTCAATCCTAAACACTTAAAGATATAATGATGTGAGTTCAGCAATCCGCATCGCTGTAACGTCTGCTTCTGATCATGGGGTTGCAGCAATCCACATCGCTGTATCGCCTTCTTCTGATCATGGGCTTGCAGCAAAGATATAATGAATAAATTTATGGCCATATTGATGCAGAACTCGACACACGGTGTCACTTTTTCCATTGTTATGTCAAAACGCTATTTCTAAACTGCAACTCGCGCTAATTTTTCTATAAGTTGACTTTTACCACCAGATGTTATCAATATAGGCGGGTGTTTAAAGAACGTAAAAGCATGAAAAAAGCTGGAACCCAGATGACATCTCAAAAGGTAATTCATTAAGAGAATGACACGGGCGATTACCTGTGTAACAAATCAAACATTGTTCACCCAAAACTGCAGCCAGTTTCAGTTGCATCATTTACACAAATTCAATAGAAAAGAATATTCTTTCGGACCAAAAGAAAAGTGGATCATATTTCCTTTGCTCACTAGTAGCAGTCCCCAACAATGTCACTGGGATTGAGCACACATGTCACTCCAAGATGAGATGCTGCCACAGCACTTGACCTTCTTATGCTGAGGGTGGTTGTGAAACTTTGGTTCCTTTGGTATCGTAGGTTGCTTCTCTGACCTGGGACAAACACGTATTTATTACACCGCATAATAAAACAACTGTAAGTTCCATCTTCCTTTAACAAATATGTTTCTTAATATGTTTTTTTCTTACCTTCGTGGAATGAATGGTCTGTCAAAGTACGGCATTGGTTGAGCCTTTGGTACAAGCTCCTTCCTTAACCTCCTTAATTCCTCCTCTTCTTCCATCTACAACAAAAGCAAAGACGCGTAGAATGAATAACACAGTATGGATAATTATCCAAAAATGGTTGCTTACCTTCTGTAATCTCTCTCTTTCCAATCTGTATTGTTCAATATACGATAGCTTTTCCAGTACCTGGCGTTAAAAAATAAAACAGTAAATTATCCAAAACTAGCAAGGTTTTGAACTTAATCAAGTGGAACCTTACCTGATGGTCGAACTCGGCTCGTTCCACAGCTCTCACATCACTGTGCAACACCAAATTAACGGGTTTTGTACTCTCTTTAACAGGCGGTTTCACCAAGCACTGAAATTGCTCAAACAAGTGAGATAAAAGAAAACCCTATGATTTGAATGGTTGTTGAAGAGTTGCTCACCTCTGGTTCATCGGTTGTCCATGGGAGGCCTTGGGCAATGGGGATCCTTTGCTTTTCTTGCTCGATCATCATCTCCTGGACCTTTTTCATGAATTCTTCTTGCTTTGACCTTCCTCTTTGCTGCAGAGAGAATAAAGTGTTGTTATTAGTTAATAACAGCAGTATGAACTCTTGGTAATACATCTAGAACATAACACTATGATTGTAAACCTTGCATTATAGTTATGAGTTGCTACATTAGTATGTTTTTTTAATGGAGGCAAAACTAAGGATTAATAAGAACGATGGTGGATAAATATTTAACCAGAGTTAGAAAGCTTATCAATTTACTATACGAAAAGGAAATGTAGAGTTTTGCAGGAGGGAGGAATATTATATTATGTAAGACTATGTTAAAAATTCAATTGAACAACAATGTCATGACTGTCTGTTTTAGCATCAGAAGCCAGAAATTCCTATAGATTCTTGATGGAATTGTTGATTTTTTTGTAACCATCAGATTTGGTTTTTAATTTACTAACTAATTTATGTTTGTGTCAAGCTGCCGAAAGATGGCGTGTGCAAATATAAATAATTTTCAACAATTATGGAATATGTTTAAGAAATTAATTGAACAACAATGTCATCACTGTCTGTTTTAGCATCAGAAGCCAGAAACTTAGAATTCCTATAGATTTTTTATGGAATTGATAATTTTTTGTAACTATCAGACTTGGCTTTTCATTACTAACTATTTTTTGTTCATGTCAAGATGCCGAAAGATAAGAACAACAACAACCGTACCTAGTATATCCCACCAATAGCAGAGCCAGTGGTAGGGTCAGAGGAGGGTGAGATGTAGGCAAACCTTACCTCTATCCCTTGGGGGTAGAGAGGCTGCTTCCAGAAAGACCCCCGGCTCAAAAACAAAAGCATACGAACAAACAGACGTGATACAAGCAGAAAAGACGGGTACCATAGTGAAATAAAACTACCAAATAGCTACAAGTACAGGAGTGAGCATATACTACATAAACATTTATAGCATCATAAAACAACCAATGCACATGTTACCTAAAGACAATCATATGCTAATTCCACCCTTAACCAAAAACTAGGCTACATATATGCAAATAATATAATTTTCAACAATTATGGAATATGTTTAAGAAATAAGCTGAACAACAATGTCATCACTGTCTGTTTTAGCATCAGAAGCCAGAAGCTTTAGAATTCCCGCAGATTCTTGATGGAATTATTGATTTTTTTAAGCGTCAGATTTGGTTCATTACTACCTAGCCATTGTTCTTGTCAAGATGCCAAAAGATAATACAGTATGCAATAATGAATGATTTTCAACAATTACGGAAATATATGTCACAAAAAGCAGTTGAACAGAACTTGAGTGCATATTCCATCCTCCAAACTAAGACTGCGGGGTATGGTGGGGCGGGGGTTGGGCTTGGGTTGGGGCATTTGTTGACACGTGGCTTGGGGTGGCAGACATGGGGCGACCCACATTTAAACAGGGTATGGTGGGGCGGGGGTTGGGGGCGTGGGTTTGGTGGGCTTCGCTAGATCTGAGCCATTGATAGTTAAATCAACGGCTAGCCCAACGGCTTCTTTGGTTTGTCCAATTAGAGCCCGCCATGTCAGCTTGGCCAGACCGCCCCACGCCCGGCTTCAAACCCACGAAAAAGGGGCCACGCCCAAACCCATGCCCACCCGGGGTGGTGGCTTGGGCGTTTTCAGCCCACCCACGCCCAAACCCCCGCCCCATACCCCGCAGTCTAAAATAGCAACATTTACGAATCACAAAAACGAACATTGGGCAAAGTCATAGGCGACTGTAAACGCTAACCTCTGTTCTGAGCATGAACGGTTGCTGGGAAGTAGCCCTATTTGTCCTCCTTTTCCATCTGCTTCCACCTAAAGTTGAAGCTGATTCAGAGCTCTGCAAAAAAAAAAGTTAGAATCCAGTTACCAAAAGAAACAATCTCAATTCTAGAGAAACTTTGATAAACAATGACTTACATTCCGTCTGCTTCGCCTCCCGCCATTTGATGTCCTGTTCGAAATGCTATAACATCCAATTAAACAAACAATACAGAAATCAAAATTAAGCAAATTCAACATAAATTTAAAGGCATTCATTTCAATTAACTTAATAACAAACCTCCCACGCTTGCTATCCAACGAAGACGAAACACGCGAATTCAACCCTAAATTCTCTGCAGTGAGTAAAAGATCAGGCGAACAGAACGAAGATGATGAAAACTCCCATTTCGAATCACATTTCTTCCAATCTTCAACACGCTCCTCCTCTTTCTCCTTCTCAACATCATCATCATCATCATCATCATCCACCTTGGGTAATGTAAGTTTATTCTCAAACGCCTTGATCAAACTCATCACTCTTCCAGATCCAGTTCCTGAATCCAACAACTTCTCCCGTCTTCTCTTCTCACCAGACGTCTCAACCACTCCATCTTCTTCCGATTTCGCCTCACTCGACACCGGTAAATTAGGGTTTCCACTCTCAATCTGCTTCTCTTCCTCTTCTTTCACAGCGGCTTCAATCTGACTCTTAAAAAATCCCTCCTGTGAAGCCCTAAGCGTCTCATAAGCAACACACAAACACCTACTAGAATCCACGCCAGCCTTACACTTGCAATTGACTGAACCTAGGGTTTTATTATTCTCTCTCTTCGCGTTCTTCTTGGCCACCACAAACTTCCGCTCACGGATCTTCTTCTTCGGAGAAGGCGAACAGATCTTCTCAGATCTCTGGCTTTTAATTGCCGATTTAACCGCCGGAGATTTCGAAGCTTTCAAATTAGGGCTTGTAACGTTAGGGTTTACATTCTCCGGCAGTTTAGATTTGCCGGTTTGTTTCAGCTTCGAGGGTGTTACTGACGCTGTTTCAACTTTGGATTCCATCAGAGTATCGCCGGAAAGTGTTGCCGGAAAATGGGAAACGGTTGTTGTAGAGAGATAAAATGGGGGTTTGTGAGATTCGTTTTTCAACGGATGATCATTGACGTGGCGGCTGAGTGGAAGAAATGGTGAACGTTTGAGATATATTGACGCTTTTTTGTAACGGCTACTTTTTGGCTCCTGTTGGGATTAAGCGGCGTCGTATTGATAAACTGATTTTAAATTGGGTTTTTAGATGGGTGGATCATTTGGATGATTGGATCTAATTATTCTGATTTTGTTAAAAAGTTAACGGGTCGGGTCGTTGGTTAGAACTAGTTTAAGTTTTCGTGTATTACACGGGTTGTATAACAAAATGCTTCTTATAATTGAAATTACATTCCATGATCTTGAAGGATGACGACCATGGTCATGCAATATCACATGTCCACATAAAAGATGTGCCCGTCGAATTAGTTTTTGACGAAAACGTCCTTACGAAGATGCATGATAAAGGCATACATTTCCGGCTTCGGTTTGATTTTGTGAAAGATCTACCCTACCTTAAGAAGCTAGGACTCAGAATAGTTTATTTATGTTTTTATTATTTTTTATATATAACAAATGACATATATTAATTTAAGTGAAATAAAACAATAATAGACTTACATAAAACAAAATAATATAGTTACGCTGAATTATTATTTTTTAAATCCAAGAAAGAACTTTTTTATACCTTAAATAACAAAACTATCTACAAAAAATACATTTACTATATTAACAAAATTCACTCACAATTTTTAGAAAATAATAAATGTAGATAAAATTAACGGAATTTGAAATTTGAATGTTAACAAATATTTTTAAATGTTAACAAACATGTAATTGGATTTAAGGTTTAAAAGAAAAAAAAAGATTGAAAGGAAACGGATTAGTAATTTAGGAAACTCGAATTTGAATGAGAGAATAAATGATTCGAGATTGAATAGCAGGGGAGAGAAAAAGTGTTGAACACCCTTGTTTTCGTTTCCTGCTCAAATTCAGCCGATGTCTCACAATACATTGTCACGTGACAATTAGATGTTTAAGAGAACGCCATGTGGCCTAAGATGGTTTTGATTTATTATAATTTATAGATTATAGATATATATTACGTTGACAAGGTAGAAAGTTTTAACTTTTAAACAGGATACGTTATAATATTTGTCTTGTTTGCCTTGTATAAATCAATCATTCACAAAATAACTATTTTGATCGAATTACATAGTGGTACAACTCTATACGATAGTATAACAGCTTGTGTATGTTGTTTACGTCATGTGGACTTATACATCGCAATTGCGTGATATTGTCCTTAAAAAATAAAAATAAAAATTATGTGATTGGGTAGCCAATGTAGATGTTTCTACCACCATCAATGTTGTTTAAACTATGTGGAGGCTTGGTCCTCAATTTGGGAGAGTATCCCAATACATGGTATTAATGAAACAACAACGTAAATGTATATATCACTATAGGCATACATGAATGCTTTGTTGTTGAGAGTCAATCTAATTGGCTATATCTCAAGACTCAAGTGATTTTATACAAAGATTTTTCATCAAAGTGACTTGGATTAAGACTTATGTTTAAGTCTTTAGGAAGTCAATGGTGAAGCCTTTTGGAGATAAAAAGGCAAACGAGTTATGATCCTAATGGATGGAGTTAACTATGGATTTGAGGCCTTCATAAAACCGATGGTTTTGGAATGGTGAAATAAAATTCCATTATTGTGTCTAAACTAAGAAAAGAATGTTTGGAAGAGATAGTGCGTTATCTCTTAAGGCTGTGAAGAATCAGAATGATGCATCTTCTGTTCACATGCTAGAGTATTATGGTCTAAAGCATGCTATACTAATACTTGTTAATTTATATGCTCAACGGAGATTAAATTAACTTTAAACATTCAAAATATGTGATGACACAAGAACGAATTTTGTGCTAAAAGAAAACTATAAAGATAACTTCATTTTAGTCCTAAAGGATAGTTAATTAAAATGCAAGCAATGTGGGGGGAGGAACCATTTAAGAAACAAACCCTTTAGGGTATGAAGAAATGGTAGTTGAGAAGTTTTCTCAAACTCGAAATGAAAGGGGGAACATTTCATCACCCCATTTGGATGCTGTCCAAATTACACTTAAATGTGGGGGTGACTTGCATTTGAATGTGGAAATGGGAGTTGAGAAGTTTTCTCAAACTCGAAATGAAAGGGAGAACCTTTCATCGCCCCATTTGGATGCTATCCAACTACACTTAAATGTGGGGGTGACTTGCATATATTGCAAACGCATGACCAAATGGAGTACACAATGGTTATATGGAGTCAATCGAGTAGATTGGACTCGAATGCCAATTTGTTAGATTCAAAATCCAGTAAGATGTTAGTTGATGTGTGTAAAATGCAACATATAAATCACATCAATTAAGGCATAAAACTAACCCTTTTTAAGTACTAATGTTGGAAAAAGAGTGTTTTTGTCTTCCTTTTGTATTTTCAGGATGAAATGAGCTCAAAATCACAAAAGAAGCAAAAAGACAACTAATTCTAGCATAAATACAAGAAAAGGAACAAAAGTGGACTGCCCGGACCCTCAACGGCACCTCCCAAGGCAAAGGAGAAGAAACAGAGTCTGAACACGCCCCGTGTCCAGCGAACACGGGGGCGTGCCCAGGAAGCAGCAGAAAAGACAAACCAGTAGAAGCTTCCATTGCCCACAACGGGGCCGTGTCCAGCGGGCACGGGGGCGTGGTGAAAGTACAGCAGGCGCATTAATTGTAATTCGCAATTACAATTAATGAAGAGAGAGAATGTCAGACGGGCACGGGGCCGTGTCCAGCGGACACGGGGCCGTGTCCAGCCTTCTGTTCAGCCTATAAATAGAGGAGCTTGGTTTCATTCTCTCTCATCCCTTGGCACACCACCTCTCTCACACTTCATCCACCAGCCACCACCACCATAACACCATCATCCACCACCATCATCCATTGTCCATCGTAGAGTGTGTGAGTCGTCTCGGGATCCAAGATTGATCGTAAGAGTTCTTGACAATCAAGGCCATGTTTGCCTAAGTCTCTTACATCACTTGGTGAAGACAAGTGTTTAGTATAATACTTTTTATTTTTAATCTTTTGCACTTTTTATTTGGTTTTGTATTAATGACTTTAATAACTAGTTACTTATGTTGAAGGTGATCTTTCCTTATCGTTTGTCCGTGGTGTCTTGGCATTATTTTACTGTCTATATAAAATAAAAGATTTTCACCATTCATATCTCCACGGTCTATATGGAGATATGTTGGCTACCTGGTCGGGGGTTAAGGGAACGGTTTGGTAAGGGTCTTGCCCTTGTTCAGCGTTTAGAGGTCCTGCTTGGGACCTGGGTCAAATTTAGTAGGATCTCCTTCAATGCCCATAGGTATTGGATGGCGGGGATCCAAACTCTTTGACCCCCTCATAAGTTAACTACTATTAATACTATAACCGGCTATTTAGGACTGTATCCCTGCTGACTCAGACTACTTAGCCGAGGGTAACGTCACCGCCAAAAGCGGGGCCTACCACAATTTGCATTAATAACTTAATTCATTATCTTTCAATAATCCGACCCTTTAGGATTGTATCCTTGCTGACTCAAACTACTGGGTTGAGGGTAACGTCGCCTTCAAAAGAGGGGCCTACTACAATAACTAAGATAATCTCTTAAATAAGTGCAAAAGTGCGAAAATAATCAAAGGTTATACTAATACACGTGTCGGATCCAAGTGATTCATCTTGTCTATCTGTTTTTATTTTATTTTATTTTTCAGCAATTTAGTTAGTTTTTATTTTTCTTAGTTTAAAACATTTTTCTAACCTTTTTTTTATTAGACGTTGAGGATAAACCGGTATTAAAAGCTCTTGTGTCCTTGGACGACCTCGGTATCTTACCAACACTATACTACGTCCACGATGGGTGCACTTGCCCATATGTGTGTTTAGTGTTAGTGAATATCGTGTTTTATAAATTTAAAACTTGGCTAAAAGTGTAAAAAGAGCTTAAATACTCATCAAAATTATAACACACTTCACGCACATCAAGTTTTTGGCGCCGCTGCCGGGGACACAAGGATTTTAAGAAAGTTAGGAATCAACGGCCTAATCATATTTTTATTTTTCTTTAATTTTTTTTAGAATTTTTCTAAGTTTTTCCGCTTCTGCAGAGCTCAACACGGGGCCGTGCCTGCTGAACACGCCCCGTGCTCAATCATTGGAACTGGCAATCCTGTTTTAAGTCAGACAGTAGGCTGAACACGGGGCCGTGTCCACTCAACACGCCCCCGTGCCCAAGATTCAGTTGCTGAAAACAGAACCGTTAGATCCCGGCGGTTGGTAATTTCTGACACAAACATGAGTGATAGTAATTCTTTTTACTTTCGGCACTCTTATGGTTTGTGGTGTCGAATATGTGGAGGCGAACATGAGGAATTAAAATGTTTTTTTCTCACTTATAGGCCCCACTATATAGACCCACCGATACCCTGTAACCTTAAGAGGGGCGAAAGTAAAAATAAGCACTATTTCTCCCTTGAATGCGCCCAGCCAGATATTCTAGGAGAAATGCTCCTTGACGAGTTATTTCAACTAGAAGAACTACTTCTCAATTGGTCAAAAGAACTTAGGAAGGATTTTTTAGATCCATCCCAAGACGATGACCATGAGGAAATGTTGGAACCGCATTCCGACAACCTCGTTGCTCCCGAAAATACCTTCTTACCTAGAAAAGACGTGGACGATAGTCGTCCCTGTGCCGATTGTGCCGTGAAGGACTCCCCATCGACTTCGTTCGGTGCATACATAGACCTGAGCGATTCGGCATACACCTTCTTTAACGAGAGCCCGGGAAAGGGTTGGACTTGTCCACCTAGAATGAAAATAGGAATTACCCTCACCGACAACCTCTTGCGTTCTCGCCTTAGTATAGGACAATTAAGGTATATTAGGCACTTTGGGGTTGTTCCAACAAGTCAAGAGCCACCCGATATAAATTAACTCCTTAGTAGAGACAAAACTTCATAAAACAGCTTTCCGACACGGGGCCGTGTCCGGCCAACACGCCCCCGTGTCCACCAAAAGATTCCCTTCTGATCAGAACGTCAGAATATGGACAAACTGTGTCAGAATTTCATCTGCACACGGGGCCGTGTCCAGCGGACACGGGGCCGTGTCCAGAAGGCTGTCGTTTTCTATAAATGCAGCCAAAAATCCTGCACATTTGGACCAACTTGGGACAGAGATTTGAAGGAATCTTCTCTCAAACAATCCTAGGTAAGTCTAAAAGAAGTTTCCAACAACCCATCTTGTCCTTTCCTCTTCTAGACATTTCCTTCTTCTTCATCTTTCTTCAAAAGCTACCATGAAAAGTTTGAATTTTTCAACTTTTGTGGTAGGAAACAATGAGTTTTGATCATGAAATCTTGGTAAAAACATGTTGTGTAACATTGTTTAAAGTTATTTACTGTCAAAAAGTTTACATAAACCCAGGAAATAACTTAAAAACCCAAGATTCCTTGCTCCAAAATTCTGCAGAAAGATGAACACGGGGCCGTGCTCAATGAGCACGGGGCCGTGTCCAGAAACTGTTTCGTCATATAAACTGCTTTTGGTTTATTTTTCGTAGAATGGCGAGTGAAAACAGCGAAACATCATCCGTTCATTCCTCAAACAGCCGAAGGGGAAGGAGGCCCTCCGTTGAAGCTACACTTGTGCACTACGTGATAGCACTAAGGGAAGCTCTCGACGAAATGACGTCAGTAGAGGAGGTCCTCATTGACCGTATTAACGATCTTACAATGGGACTTGAAAGCAGCTTCCAAGAGATTAACCTTTTGCACCAAAGGTTAAACATTTTGGTAGCACCTCCTGTGGAACCAGTCCTTCCACAACAAGACTGGAACTTGGCACTCGGGGTTAACAACCCTACCGGGTGGGGAGACTTTCCCGCAGAACCTCCCATGGAAAACCCACAAGAAGTTCCAACGGAAGTTGAAACTCCTCAAACTAATGCGAACGAGCCCTCTTTTCTCCTTCCAAGGGAGGTAGAGGAGTGGCTTGCCGACATATGAGGAGAACCACGCCCGGAAGAAGGAGTTCTAAAAGCCTTACCTAACCAAGATTAGTAGCTTCTTGGAAATTTTGCTAAATTAAAATAAAACATAGGGCTAGAACTCCATAAGTTTAATATTTATGTACTTTTATCTTTATCCTTATGTAATGTCTCTCTATGATTTGCAATGTTATGACGGTTTTTAAGATTGATGGTTGTTTTAACAAATAAAACACACTCATGGTGGTAATTGATGAAAAAGGGAACGAGAAAAATGAAACCATGCAAGAAGAACAGAGCAACCCGACAAAAATCTCCATCACAGAAGGCTCAACACGGGCCGTGCCCAACCAACACGGCCCCGTGCTGAGCCCCCTGCAGAAAATCACCCAGTTCAGGTAACTGGACACGGGCCGTGTTCAGCGGACACGCCCCCGTGTCCAGGCTTCTGTTTCTATTCTCTAATTTTTGTTACTGGCACTTGACCACGGGGCCGTGCCCGGTCAACACGGGGCCGTGTCCAGGATGCCAGTAACACAAAACTTTGCTTTTAAACCCACTTTTACACATTCTAATCAACCAAAAACTTTATTTTTGGACACATTAAGGACAATGTGTAATTTAAGTGTGGGGGGATGTTAAAACCTTGAATTTTGCAAATCCTAAACACAAGCCTTACACAAAACTCTATTGGAACCGCTAAACATCCCAAATTTTTTCAAAAAAAAAAACTTTTTCATTTTTTTTTATTATTTACTTGTCTTAGTTTAAGTTGGGAATAACAAGTTCAAAAAAGGTTATATTTTTACAAGTTTACAACCGATATCGTCATGATAAAAAGAACCAACACAAGAAAATTATGAAACGGCATGACAAGCTTAGTTAAAAATTCGATTATATATACTTGATCACATAAAAACCCATTTCCACAAAAGTGAGTTTTGAGCCTTTATTGAGCATAAAAATATACACATCTTTAGATTAAATGCTCATTTTTCGTTTCTTGTGTGAATAGCCGCTTGGTTCTTACAAATCTAGAACTTGCCACGACGATACATTCCCGGTCCTTACCAACTTAAACCCAAGTAAGTAAATGATGGAGGCATTAGGACTAACCATTTTCTTTCAAAACCATTATTTTTTATTTTTTTTATCACCTACCCAAAATCCCCATAGATAGCCCCTTTGAGCCTAAACCTTTCATTTCATTACCCCAAAAACCCTTTTTACCCACCAAAAACCTTTTTATTTTTCACCCTTTATTTTAGTAACAAGCTCGGTTTTTCGTAAACTCGCCTTTTTATGTGATAAAAAAAAATTTATATGGTGAAGTCAAAAACAAACAAAAGCTATATAAAAGCTTGTTTGGAGAAATACTTCAAAATAAAAAGTCACTAAAAACAAGGTATTTTACGAAAACCGACGCTTTTTACGATTTTAGCCCTTTTTACTAACCGCTAACCCAACCACCCACCTTTAACCCAAGCCTAACCCTTCACCCAAAAGTCCTCTTGATATTTACAAAGGTAAAAATTTAAAAAGGAGGAGGATTGATTGCTTGGCAAGCCTATGGAAGGTGTAAGTTCCGTGCCGCTCTCGAGTGATTCACTAAAATATACACCTTCGGCCGAGTGTTGAGTGATCCCCCGTGAGGTATGTGAACTTGTATATAAATGGAATTTTAATAAGGCATGCTATGCCCAAATAAGTAATTTATCTTATGAAACGTTCAAAATCAATCATAACGAATAGGATTGTAAATAAATAAAAATAAAACTTACAAAGACCTTGGATTCCCGACACTCTAGGACAAGCTAAAAACCTTCTCTTCTACCTATTCCATTTGGGAGTGTAAGCCACATTTAGAGAGTTTTGCTTGAGGACAAGCAAAAGTTCAAGTGTGGGGGTATTTGATGTGTGTAAAATGCAACATATAAATCACATCAATTAAGGCATAAAACTAACTCTTTTTAAGTACTAATGTTGGAAAAAGAGTGTTTTTGTCTTCCTTTTGTATTTTCAGGATGAAATGAGCTCAAAATCACAAAAGAAGCAAAAAGACAACTAATTCTAGCATAAATACAAGAAAAGGAACAAAAGTGGACTGCCCGGACCCTCAACGGCACCTCCCAAGGCAAAGGAGAAGAAACAGAGTCTGAACACGCCCCGTGTCCAGCGAACACGGGGGCGTGCCCAGGAAGCAGCAGAAAAGACAAACCAGTAGAAGCTTCCATTGCCCACCACGGGGCCGTGTCCAGCGGGCACGGGGGCGTGGTGAAAGTACAGCAGGCGCATTAATTGTAATTCGCAATTACAATTAATGAAGAGAGAGAATGTTAGACGGGCACGGGGCCGTGTCCAGCGGACACGGGGCCGTGTCCAGCCTTCTGTTCAGCCTATAAATAGAGGAGCTTGGTTTCATTCTCTCTCATCCCTTGGCACACCACCTCTCTCACACTTCATCCACCACCCACCACCACCATAACACCATCATCCACCACCATCATCCATTGTCCATCGTAGAGTGTGTGAGTCGTCTCGGGATCCAAGATTGATCGTAAGAGTTCTTGACAATCAAGGCCATGTTTGCCTAAGTCTCTTACATCACTTGGTGAAGACAAGTGTTTAGTATAATACTTTTTATTTTTAATCTTTTGCACTTTTTATTTGGTTTTGTATTAATGACTTTAATAACTAGTTACTTATGTTGAAGGTGATCTTTCCTTATCGTTTGTCCGTGGTGTCTTGGCATTATTTTACTGTCTATATAAAATAAAAGATTTTCACCATTCATATCTCCACGGTCTATATGGAGATATGTTGGC
This sequence comes from Helianthus annuus, assembly GCF_002127325.2. Classification (NCBI taxonomy): domain Eukaryota; kingdom Viridiplantae; phylum Streptophyta; class Magnoliopsida; order Asterales; family Asteraceae; genus Helianthus; species Helianthus annuus. The sequence continues at coordinate 156,904,319 of NC_035441.2, read as the reverse complement.
TACCTGGTCGGGGGTTAAGGGAACGGTTTGGTAAGGGTCTTGCCCTTGTTCAGCGTTTAGAGGTCCTGCTTGGGACCTGGGTCAAATTTAGTAGGATCTCCTTCAATGCCCATAGGTATTGGATGGCGGGGATCCAAACTCTTTGACCCCCTCATAAGTTAACTACTATTAATACTATAACCCGGCTATTTAGGACTGTATCCCTGCTGACTCAGACTACTTAGCCGAGGGTAACGTCACCGCCAAAAGCGGGGCCTACCACAATTTGCATTAATAACTTAATTCATTATCTTTCAATAATCCGACCCTTTAGGATTGTATCCTTGCTGACTCAAACTACTGGGTTGAGGGTAACGTCGCCTTCAAAAGAGGGGCCTACTACAATAACTAAGATAATCTCTTAAATAAGTGCAAAAGTGCGAAAATAATCAAAGGTTATACTAATACACGTGTCGGATCCAAGTGATTCATCTTGTCTATCTGTTTTTATTTTATTTTATTTTTCAGCATTTAGTTAGTTTTTATTTTTCTTAGTTTAAAACATTTTTCTAACATTTTTTTTTATTAGACGTTGAGGATAAATCGGTATTAAAAGCTCTTGTGTCCTTGGACGACCTCGGTATCTTACCAACACTATACTACGTCCACGATGGGTGCACTTGCCCATATGTGTGTTTAGTGTTAGTGAATATCGTGTTTTATAAATTTAAAACTTGGCTAAAAGTGTAAAAAGGGCTTAAATACTCATCAAAATTATAACACACTTCACGCACATCATTAGTCATGACACACCAAAGGCATGGTGAAAACGTGTCTAGCCATGAATTGAGTTTCATATCATTCTAAAGACACGGTACATAACTGGATCCAGGTTGAGATCACGAGTTATAAGTCTTATGAATCGACTAAAACGCAAAAGTGACTAGTGAGTCAAGAACACGTTAGAATAACTGATCTAAACTGAAAATTATTGTTGTTGACTTAGCAAAGTCAACAAATAATTTTGGATCGAACAACCAGTGGGTTGATAAGAGATCAAGTTGTGGAATGAGACTAAAGCCCATGGAAAAGGGACATGAGGGAAACCTAACCTAGCTGACTGGAGATCCCAAGATCTAGGTTCAATAGGACAACTTAATCATGAACCGAAGGGTAGTCACTGTGGGGGCATAACTAATATATATGTTTATGTATAAGCTAGTGTATGTGTTCATATATCCCCCCTAAAACTATAAAAGGGTGTTTAAATACATCCTAGTCCATTCCTATAATATTCAGTGACATTGTTGTGAGGCTAAGCATAATATATGGCTAATTGATTTGTGGAAATCACAGAAAGCCATAATGCTTTTAATGATTCAAAGGAATCACCTATGTGAGAGAAAAGTAAGGTCGCTTCGAATGGCATTGTGGGGTGCGCAATCCTAGAGCTCTCGCAGAACCAGGCAAGTGTTCCAGGACCTTAATAGGACACGATAGTGAGGGGATGGCCCGGCTAGGGAAAGTGTTGTGTGAATGTATATTGTCGCTTACACAAATGGGGGGTTGTTCAAGGACATCACGTCTACAAAACCCTAGTAGGCTAAGTATGCTTCACAAAGGAAGATTCAAAGGCAAAACCTACCTATCCTACAATACTCGACTGTCGAGGTTTCATCGGGGAATTTTGTGTGTTTTAATCGATCTCCATTCATGTGGGGGATTGTTGGAAATTTAGTGAAAATGAGTTTTCACTAAATATTTTGGACATCAATAATTATATTTATATATGTGTGGTATAAATAATAATTAGTGGGTTTGTGTTCTATGTGGTGAGAGGATCATAATAATGAATCAAACTATGTCCAAAATGGAGCTAAGATGAATAGAACATCAATGCTCGAAGTTGGTGATTGAAGTGAATATTTCTAAAACTTTGGTGACTCTAGTATAAATTCATCTTTGTCATAAATTGGTGGTTTATGACTTTTAATCTCTATTCAAGAGTCATTATGTAAGTTTTGCTATGTCTTATTATTTTATTTAATATGACATTAACATGTCATGAATGTAAATTAATTCTTTTGACTCATAATAAATTACTAGACTCATAATGAAGGTTTTTATGGTTATAATTATCTTTAAACAATAGAAATTAAATATGGAGTTTTAGTTTTGAGTATAAAAGGAACTTATGACTCTTTGTTGGAAGTAAGAAAGAAAATAGAGAAAAATGAGATGAAAGAAATATACTAGAGAAAATTATGCACAAAGTTTATAGAATTTAGAGAGGAGTACTCTCTAATTTTTCCATCATCACCAACTTATCGTTATTTTCCCACGTAAATTAGAACGCTATGATACCCGGTGCTATCTCGGGCGCGAGTGCCATCTCCGGCAGTACACATATTGTTCAGGTTTTTGTACCCTGGGAGACAGAACCGTCTGAGAGGAGGCACGGAATCTGTTTTAAGGGAAGCGTGTTGAACACGTGCCTCAACCAAAACCGTCAACAATTTTGCTTGTCTTGCAGCGGATTTTCGATCTCGTAGGTGCGGATTTTCGATCTCGTAGGTGCGGATTTTCGATCTCGTAGGTGCGGTTGAAGTTTTCAAAGACATTGGCTTTGAATCAAGATTGGTACAATTTATTTGTATTTTATATTCGTTTATTTTGTTTTGTAACCGGTATTGTACTAGTCGAATTTCCCACAAATAACAAGAGTCTCGTTATTATATTTATTTTATTAATATTTTTAATAAAACGTGAACCTAGTTCCTACAATCTTAAAACAGACTTTCGTGAAGATTGTTGCTACAATCTTAAATCCCTTCTCTACGAGGATTTAGGTTCACGAAAGTTTAAAATATTAATTGAGATTTTTGTTAAAATCTTGTAAATATTTTTGGGAAATATTTTGTTTAGTACAATGAGTCGGATTAGTTTTGATGATTAGAGTACAATCTTTAATCTGAATACCGTGTTGCAAATGAACGTTTTGATTCATGTTTTAGAGTTCATGGGTTTTTTGTTCGTGTTTAGATAAACCGAACCATATACAAAATAATATGTATTTCAATATGTTTTGAAATACTAAATTTTCTAATGAGCATATTAGAAAAACATATTTTGTAACTCCATATAAAAATGTTTGTAACATTTTATTTATTTATTACAAGCATGTTATAAACTTTAATTGGTATATTAGTATTGGTTTTAATGTCTTGAAACACATATATTTTCTAATGAGTGTATTAGAAAGTAATTTTTTTTTTATAAAATTACAAGTTTTAAAACATTTTATGTATTCTAACAAGCGTCTTAGAAATCATTATTTTGTATAATAATAAGTTTTAAAACATCTATATATTCTAACGAGCGTGTTAAGAACAATGTTTTAAAGACGGTTGGATGTTCTAACGAGCGTGTTAGAAACAATAGTTTAAAGACGTTTAGATTTTCTAACGGGCATGTTAGAAAAGATTATTATTACAAATAATTGTTAAACAAGCGTGTTTGAAACAATTATTTTGGATAATAAGAAATCTTGAAATGGTTTCGTGTTTTTTTTATTTCTAATGAGCGTATTAGAAATAGTTTTTTATAAACTTCAAAACAAAAATTGTAATAAGTTATTTCTAAAGAGCGTGCTAGAAATGATTTAACGACTTTGGCAATTTTTAATTTTCTAACGAGCGGGTTAGAAAACGTTTATTTTATATATAGGCCAAAAACGGCTTATGGAAATAAATTATCGTTTAATTCTAACGAGTGTGTTAGAATTTTATAGAATAAAAGGTTTAATATCATCTATTATATCTAATGAGCGTGTTAGATACGATGATTTTGTAAACCTAACTACTTAAAAGACGATCAGATTTTCTAACAAGTGTGTTAATCTGGTGGTGGTTAACTGATCCGGTGAATGATGGTGGATGAACCGAATGGCGCCATCATCCTCTGACCTTCTTATGGAAATCAAAGACATGAAGCTTCAATTAAATCACTTGTTATTGAATCAAAACTTATTATGTGTTTTTGTTCATGTTATGGTGTGTTTTTTACAAGTGAATATTTACAGGGAGTAGTTAAATTAGGAGATGTTGTATACTGCTGTGAAAATCGGTACAAGATACATAACAAAGCGGGCGATCTGGTCGTGTGTCACACACTCACACTGAATGGGTGATTTTTTTATATTACTTTTAGGGCAGAAAAGAAACTCGAGTAAAATGAAACTTTTGTGATTATACAGGGTTTGATCAAGGTAGTGAAGATGGTGCAGTGACAGCCTAAGCCAGTCGTATGAATGGTAAAAATATATGATTTGCAGATGATGTTGTTAAAGCAGGTGATGGAGCTTATACTTTAGTATAGCCACCCTTAAATTTGAGTTGCATAATTGGCACCTTGATGTGCTAGAAGCTAAACCACATGGGCAGCTTCTAAAATACGACCATGTTACAATGGAAACATTGTTGGTGCTTCACAAGCTTGGTTTGCGAATGGGGTAGCCATCGCTTCAGATTAAGGGGTTGTTTGTTTAGCTCTTAATGGGGATCTTAATGGTTCAGACCTCTTGTTAATTCAGCACTTAACGCTTCAGACTGTTTGTTTTGCGAGGAGATGTCTGAATGGTTTAGACATTTGCCTCTTGTACCAGAACCCCTAGTGTTTAATGTTATTCAAGCAATGTGGATTCAACCGGATTTTTATATTTATGAAAGCATTTGCCCATTTATATAATACACGCTCAAAGCGGCTAGTGTCGTATCCCAAGTTTTCAAATAATAAATATGCTAAGAGTATTTACCTTTGCTTTAACAAACTGTTAAACAAGTTCTCGAAGCAAAGACGTAATCAAGTTGAATATCATAGGCATGATTATCTGGAAGGCTCTATAGTCCGAAATGAAACTGATTTATATGTCCGTTAGAATGTTCACGAGTCGTTTAGTAAGTTCTATGACTTGACTCGTTACTTAGAATATTGTTTGGTTTCGCTAGATTAAGCGTTGACCAGATAGAATGTGGTTTATACCCTTCTGAGTGCGAAGCTTCGTTGGATATGGCTTATTTAACCAAACATTCCGATTTGGAATGATTTTAAAAAGTTTAAACCCAATTCGACTATTTTATATATTTAAACTAGTGTACGCGCAATTACGGCATCGGGTGGTCGAATAGGTCTATGACAAGTCCGTTATGTCAAAACATATTTTAAAACATGGTATGATCAGCCTTGAGGTCAAATTATATGCCTCTTAGGTTTGAACACTATTTCTACGCCAAAAGAACGTTTTTGACATTTTTAAAAGTATATAAAGTTGACTCGTCAGTTTACCCTTCAAATAAGATGACCAAAATGTATAACTTCAGAATTTTATTCCTTGTAATATTATAGTCACATAACATGCCTTGATTGGGGTATAAAGTAGACTAAACGGGCCAGAATCGAAAGTCAAAGCAAAAGTCAAATAGCTTGATTTTCGACATATGAATGAGTGCTAAACTGAGTATGATGAGTTGAGCATGTCAAAATATATTTTATAAGTCTATACAAATTGATATGATGTCTAAACAATTGGTTTAGATAGTTAAAAGTTTAATTATCACAAAAATGCATATTTTTTAGTTTAACTTTTATATATAACATGCTCAACTCATCACTTCGCCTACTTAACGTGATTGTCGAAAGGTATGATCACATGAGATTCATACTTCGTTATTACGACCGCGTAGGAAAGTTTGATTTGAACTTTGACTTGACTATAGTGGTTAAAACCGAAAGTCAAAGCAAAAGTCAATTTGCTTGACTTTCAGCTAATAACTAGCCAATAAATTGAAATAGACTAGGAAGAACACTTACTAGTGTTTTCAGTGGCGGATCTAGAAAATCCGCCAAGCCGTAACGTTTTATAAAAAAGCCGTAGCGAAATCGTAAAAACGTCAATTTTTTCCAAAATTTACACTAATTTTACACTACCGCCAGAGCGCCAAGCCGTAGCGGAAGTTGCCCCTTCTTACATGCTAGGTCCGCCCCTGAGTGTTTTAGAACACTTTTAGAACTCAGAATAGGAGGCTCTTAAGTAGAAGAAACTCCACAAGAAGTGTTTTAAAGTAAGAAGTGAATGGTGTGAATGAGAATATGAACTAAGTAGGTTATTTATACAAATCTTCAAGTGCTTGAAGCATGATATGTGTCCTTAGAGGTATTAAGAATAGGGTTAGTGCCATGCTATGTGTCATTACTAGAATTAAGGTGGCATCTGTAGAAGAAAGGTATCAAAATGTGGAAGAAGGCTGCTGCCAGCCATTAAACTGCTGTCAGCGTACCCCTTATAGACCGTAAGGGGTTATGGTTACAGTCCGTAAGGTACCTCAGGCGCGCAGTGTATTTGAATACCCCTTATGGACCGTAAGGGGTTATAGTTATGGTCCATAAGTGTAACACCTTGTAAAATCGTGTCCAATAATGTTAAGACACGTGTCCTAAACCCTAATGAAGTCAAACTTTGACTATGAAGGACTAAAGTTGTCAAACAGTGAAAAGATGTATGTGGAGGGACTAAAAGTGTCAACATGCTTAAATTATGCCTCTGAGTGACCTTATATAGTGTTTGTATTCTCAAACGAGTCAATTATTGGGCATGAGAAGCCGTTTGTGAAAATAATTGAAAGTTTGTATAACAAAAGGGTTAAAAGTGTCAACATGTTAATTCTTACCTCTGAATGACCTTTTAACGAACCCGGGGCTTCGTAATGTTCAATCATACTCTTGGGAATGCTTGATGCTGGCCAATTAGGGCTTTATGCCATAAAATGATAAAACATGCAAGTTTTGCAAGTTAAAGGGTTAAAAGCGTCAATATGTTAAACTATACCTCTGAGTGACCCTTTTAACGAACCGAAAGTTTTATGATACTTGGTCATACTCTTGGGTGTGCCTAATAATGGCTAAAGATGGCTTTTTATACAAATAATGACGTTACGTGCAAGTTTGAGGGTTCAGGGGCCAAAAGTGTCAATGTTTGAAAGTTCCTTATGCTAACCAGGGGTTTACGGACTGCAGGCACAGGACCCTTACGGTCCGTAAGGGGTGTCTGCAGGTCGAAAATTCCTTGGCAGCCACTCCAAGCTTCACAAAATCATTTGATTCAATTCTAGGGGCTTGTATCTGGTTTGTATCATGTATTGGGGCACTTGGCATCATCCTGAGAAGGCTCTAAACACCTGGATTGATCCTAGAAGCCTTCAAAACACTATAAATAGATGGTGCCTTCATGTAACACCCTGTGTTTTCGAATGTCAAAGTCAAAGTCAAAGTCCAAGTCAACTTTGACTTCTTTGACTGTGAATATTTCTCTTTACTTTTTGTATTATGTGGAGTAAGTGTTGTCTAATGAAATGATCGAATGTTTAATCAATGCGACCGATTTACGACCTAAAAGGTAGGTACATTTTTGTGTTCTCATATACTACAACAAAAACTTCAAAAGTTCAAATCCTCAAACACAAACACACTAGAGGAAGAAACAATCCACTCGAATGGCCCAGCCGATCGAGCCTACCGGCCGATCGAACAGGACTGTCCAATCGGATATACCAGCCGATCGAACAGACCGTTCGATCGAACCTGCCGTTCGATCGAACCTGCCGTTCGATCGACCAGCCTATTCGATCCATTCACACTTGTCTTATTTTCCACGTTACTCATTGTTGTGCTATCGAACTATTCAGGCTAACCCTACTCTCAGCGCTCCCTTCAATCCATAATCAATCACTGTGAGTATACTCGATCCCTTTTTGCTTTTAGCACTTTTGGGTGTTACATACGTTGCTTATATCAAAACACAAACGATCACACTACTCAACTACTTGAACGCTAACCAATATGCATGTATTACGTGACTTAATGAATGCTTGTTGATTGTGTTTACACGTGGAATGCTGTCTACCTGCCTTAACGACGTAGTACTATAGTTTGGACTCAGCACCCGTTCACACGGGGGTTGTTAAGGACAATTACTTGCATGGATTACGGTGGTAATCATGTAGTTCGAACCGTCTCGGACGGTCAACCCGCAGTCATTGGTATCGATAGGTCCATGTCGATAATTAACATGCTTCGTTTTCCTCTGTGTACGTGCTGGTTATGCGTAAACTATTCGAACTCTATATGCTATTATCAAACTTGTATGCGCACCTTTACATTTTATGTATTGACTTTATTTTAACGTATGTGACAGGTGTTTAGGATGCTTACTTGCTCTATCTCCTGTGAAATCGAGGCTAGGAAAGAGTCTAGAAACCAAGATAATTTATATTATGTACTTAAATCTGAGTTGTCGGAACGGAATTTCTTGTTTGGATGATTATCTGTAATGACATGTTTGTTTATTCGGGATACGGTATGGGACGTATCTTTAACTGGATTATATAAATAGTTGTTATGGAAACTTCTGAACAATCTGTTTCGCTCAGTGCCGCGCCCCGATGATTCCGCCATCGGTTGGGGTGTGACACTTCATTTGCTAGAACTTGCACCTTTCTTTAAAATCCTCTATCTCTCAATCTAGAGCATCCTAGCTTTTGGGAAACTCCTAATCAAGTTATTTTCATCTAAGGATCACTTTGCAAGTGTTCCTTTCAGTTGCTTTTCGTTTAGTAGGCTTTTAAATCCGAAAGTCGAGCATTTTCGATAAATGCTTTGACTTTCGGTTTAGACCTTAATGGTCCAGCCATTGTTCACAACGAACATGGCTACGTGATCGTAATTAGGTAGGTGTTAATCCCTCAAAAGGGCACCTCCTAAGAATCACGTTTGCTTGGTCATTTGACGAGTCAACATGTTAATATTTTAAAATGTCAACGGGTCAGTTTTTGAAATATTCATAAACTGAGTTTAAACATGTTTTAAAATATGTTTTAAAACTTAAATAGCTTGGTAATAATTATTAGAACATGTGTAAACATGTTCGGCTCGTCAATTCTAGTTTTAGGGTCGGTTCGTAACCGAAACTCGCGAAGTTTGACTTCTGCTTTGACTTTCGAATATCAACCGAATTAGACTAGTATGTTACTGATTTAAGGTTTCTTTGTGACCATATTATGTTGTAATATAACCCTCTGAGGTTACATTACATGGTCACATAGTAATCCGAGTTCGTTTACTTGATTTCGATATTATGCTTAATGTTGACTATTATGCCCTTTTGTTCAAAAATGAGGTTTTAAACATAAATGAAATATACTCTGATATATTAACATGTTTAGCATATTTTGAAATATATAAACTGGTAATAAACTGAGTTTGCTTAACTAATCGTAAATTAAGCTTTTAAAAGGACTAAAATGCCCTTTTTCATATAAAATGAGTTTTAAACATAATTTTAACATAAAACTCATTTACTACTGTTATGATATCGTATTTAGGATTAATTGGGATCTCAAGTCAGACTAGTTAGTGAGTTTATGCATATGTTTTTGTATAATATTATTAAATGACGATAATGCACTTTTTACATATAAATTGGGTTTTAAACATAATATACATGCAAAACCTTTTTTGTTACTGATATGTTATGACAAATAAAATATTTTGACTATTCAAAGCTGGTCATAACCTCAGAATTACTTAAACTTCAAAATTATCGTCATTTACCGACTTTTACGCTAATTAGGTGCATAGTATGGTTTTAAACCATACTTAGCACCCCAAGACTTGTTACCTACTGATTTTATAAACCATTTTAAATATTTTTAGAGTAGGTATAAGTCATAAACTCAGAATCCCAAATAAGTCCTCAAAACTATGTGTGAAATGACCAAAATGCCCCTACGATGCATAGTTTGGCCTTAAGCATAAACCACACATATAATTGATATCCTACTGTTAATATATCATAAATTAAATATTTTTACAGAATGTTATGCTGTGATTTTATTCTTTCACGGATGGGTATGACAAGTAAAAGAAAAAGCACGTTTAAGCTAACCCATGGTTTATTATACCGTCCTAGATATCATTGTCTTTGACGTATATGTCCCCTTTCATCGAGAAAGAATTTTATCTTGGAATGTGATTGTGTGGTAAGACCAAGAAGGAATGAAATTATATTCGATATGTTCAAATGGCATAACACTATATAGAATAGATTAAAGTATTAGATTATATACTTACGTAAATCAATGAAAACATATACTATACACTCAGATAATTACCATAGGTTTCATTGGCAACTACATAATAGCTTTAATTGTTTATACAAATACGGAATACAAACTTGTAATACCTCGAAAATTCACGCCCAATAAAATAAAGACACGTGTCATGTGAGACAAACGTGTCAGGAACCCAGATCAAATACGGACGTATGGTAGGATTTAAAAAGGGCGTCATGTTATTAAAATACATCTGAACGACCCATGGGCGACATGTTATTAAAATACCTCTGAGCGACCCAAGATATAAATCCCAAGACCTTGAATCGTTACTATAAATATCTGATAAATTAGCCGGTTGTTCCTAGATAAATAAATTTCATCCTTGCATGGAAATTAATTCTTTAAATTGTTACTATTATGATTAGAAGGACAAAATTCATGTGTTAATAAGAATTAGTCTTAAGCATGTTCCAAATCTTGAAACCATTGAAATTTCCGTCAAATTAAGTTCCCACAAAATGACAAAAGTTGTAAGGCATGCAAAGGCTGAGCAAAATGGTCCCCATCATGGTTAAAGGACCCAAAATTCGGAGTCTACGAAGTTGCATGGTCAAGGCTTGAAAGTTATAAAATTTTTGGTTCTGGTCAGCGGATACGGACCGTATGGCCCTAGGCTTACGGTCCGCAAGGAGCATATCTGGGCGTATCTGACCAGGGTCGGTTACGGACCGTAACCGTGTAATCATACGGTCCGCAAGAGGAGCATACGGACCGCAAGAGCTTTGGCTTACGGTGCGTAAGTGTAACACCTCGAAATTTTGCGTCCAATAAAGTATTGACACGTGTCTTAAGTTTACACGTGGTGTTAAATACTAAATAAAGGACTAAAGTTGACAACCATTGAAAGTATGTAAATTCGAGGGTTAAAAATGTCAACGAGGGATAAATATACTGTACAGTAACCCTAAATGATGCTCGTACCTTCAAACGGATAAATCATGGATCGTACGGAACGAAATGCGGAAGAAAGTGAGAGATTACAAACTACAGGGGGGTTAATTGTGTCAACATGTTTAAGTTATACCTCTGAGTGACCCTTTAACATACCTGAGGCTTTGTAACAGTAAATTACGCTCACTAGAATATACGATATAAATTTCATGAAGTTCCGTTTTAAAACGAGAAAGTTATGATCAAATTCGTATGCGAGGGGTTAGAAGCGTCAACAATAAAAGTTAGGGCTTTTTCGGATAGTAATTAAACTAACCGAGGACTTAACGGCGCGGGTAAAAGTCACGAAGCCCATATTCGTAAATAATCGAGGCCCAAAACGCAAAGTTACCCCTTCGAAACCGAAAGGCCAGGGCAATAATGGCAAAAGATTTGAAAATCTTGGAAATCAAGTCTCACGCGACCCGCGTTAGAGATACAAGTAATCTTACGCGGGCTGCGAGCCAGGTGCAGATTCGATTTCTGAAAACATGATCCAGGCGACCCGCGTAAGGGAAGCCTGACCCTTCACGCGGGTCGCGTCAAGGCACCAGATGCAGAATTCGGGGACAGGTTCACTGTTTGCTATTTTAACCGCCTTAGAACGCAATTATGGCAGCATGGGCGCCCCCTAAACGTCCCCTAGCACTCAGGGACACATGTTGATCATCCATGAACAATTATAGCCCTAGTTGTAATGATCTTGTGCTCCAGTTTTCACTATAAAAGGCCATGTAGTGCACACTTAGTAAACACACCTCAAACCTGCTTTCTTGATCACATCTGGAGCTCAAGAGCACTCTTCTAACATCTCTAGTCGTGCACCAAGCTTCTGTAAGTATGCCTAACCCTTTGTGGTTTAGTTTTCCATAGTTTTAGCTTAAAAGTCAATCCGTCGTAATTAACGATTGACTTTACGATAAATCACAAATGGTCCAGTAGTTTGTCGAATCAAAGGTAGTTATATGTTGGTAATCATGTAGGCTTTAAACCCCTAAAAGGGCGCCCTCTGATTCCCACTCTAACTAGTCCGATTGTCGAGTCAAACTTGCTTAGAAAAAGTCAACAGAATACTATTTTGCGAATTTATGCATAATCGGTAATGTAGATAACATGTAACCTGTTTTAACACTCATATAACATGATAATAAGTATATTAACTAGTCTAAGCTTGTTTGATCCGACCGTTTTCTGTTTTGACCCAGTTCGGAACCGAAAGTCGCAAAACTTTGACTTTTGCTTTGACTTCAGTTCTGACCCGTTTTTGTGTGATTTAGATATGCCTTAGGACTCTCTTAGGACAGGTTACATGATGGTATAATCCTCTGTGACCGGCTCTTTGTTTGTCCGAGTCTTTTACACATTTCCGTTAAACGCCTAAAAGTTGACCATAACGCCCTTTTTGCTTTAAAACGAAAATTTCGGATATGTGAAAGGACAGTAACCTTAGTTACTGATTTCTAAACATGTCCCAAAAATTTCACGTCAATCCGAGGTCTAGAATAGGAGTTATGCTAAATAGCGCAATTACGGAAACTTTAGTAATTAAACGGCGCATTTAGCGTAAAGCCTATCTAAACCCAAATTTCGACACCAAACCTTTTACACACTGATGTGAAATAATATTTTGGGATTTTTAAAGATTTTTAATCATTTTTAGCCTGCTCATAACCTGCGGTTATGGCATCGGTTCGGTAAATACCGAATATATACCCTTTTTGGACATAACTTGAGTTCTACAAGGTATTTTTACCCGATTCCAGTTGCTACTGATTTTAAATAATAAATAGAGTATTTTGGACTTTATAAACTGTTCGGAAAACTCAGATTTCCTGTAAAACTCAGAAACCTTTCTTATAATCTTTAAAATGACCGAAATACCCCTACGGGGCATATAATGGATTTAAACTCGTTACGGGCATTATGGAAGGTATCCTACTGATACCACAACCTCTTTAAAGCATATTGACTTAGGAAACTTGTGTAGGACTCTTACGGTTACCCGTTACGCCTTTTGCGCGCACAGTTCGGTTTATGTAACTATTTAACATAAACTAGCCGAAACGGGTCAAACCTTATTGTTTTGACCTCAAAATCCAAAGTGTGGTTATATTACCCATATAAAACAAGTCTTCAAACTTGTTGGGTCCAAACCACATTCCATTCCTGGTTTTCGCCTTTCACGCGATTAAACCGTAACTATCCTTTGAAACTGACCGGTCTAAGCTAAGGCTAAATTAAAGACCCGTTAGGATTCTAATAGGTTGTTTTAAACCTTCGTTCCAGAGTAGGAGACCAGTAAAAGAAACTTGCATTTGTTTATTAAGGATAATACTTGCCCAGGTAAATACTTTTAACTTATTTTCCATTATACGGGCTTGGGTTACGGTATATAGATTACCGCTTGTTCGGGCATTAAATCTTCCATCATATGGTGGTTAATTGAATAATTTAATAGGCCCGTTTAAATACGTTTTGTTGGCTTTACACCTTTGGGAGCTTAATGACCATGTCCCGGATATCCTTGGCATCATTTTACGAAATGGCCACGACCCCGACACTCGGGTGTAGGCGTACACCCGTAATGTGTCCATATCATTAAAGGTATAATCGTTGGTTTTCCTGCCACGGCTTTATGCTTTGTGGCGTGTCTATTAACCTTAAACCCGGCACGACCCGGGCGACCGAACGCATAGTAAACATGTAATTCTTTTACAAGATTTAATTATAAATTATCCCAAGTTATAAAGAGTTTGTGCCTTGTGCATTCAAATCAATTTTATTAAACATTTTACAAAAGTGTCGGTTGAATGTATTTACCAGTGTAAACTGACGTATTTTTCCCAAAAAGATTAATGCAGGTTCTACTCGTAATAGGCTGGCCACTCCTTAGCATCATTAGAGTCTCGCAAGCTTGGGATGACAATAATCTGTTGAACAATATTTTATATTTTATTTTGATCCCCTGTGAATTATATTTCGACGATTGTGATACTTGGATATTACATTCAATAGTTGAAATATACTTATCTTTATGCTTCCGTTGTGCATTTATATATTGTGTGGTTTTACTATATTGTTGCCAACTACGTCACGGTAATCCCCCACCGGGCCCACCGGTGAAACACGTGGAAATCGGGGTGTGACAGGTTGGTATCAGAGCCAACGTTGAGTGAATTAAACACTATCCTCATGTGTTTAATCTCAATGACACAATTGCACATACTTGAGTCTAGACATGAACATAGGACGAATTCGAATTGTTATTCCAGTTTGTCTTTTATCGTTTATTGTGATTTAAAGATTTGTTAAGCAGGAATTATGCCACCAGCCATTAAGAGAGGAGGAAGAGGCAAAGGGCCGATCACTACTCATAACAATCACGAGGCCGGACCTTCGAACATGCGAGCTCCTTCGAGTACAAGGAGTGAAGAACCTCAGAGACGTAGAAGAAACCTCTTTGAACCTGCGAGACGGTCTACCTCACACAGTTCGACACCTTCATACCGTCACTCTTTTGGACCAGATTCGGAAAACAATCCCAGTAACCCTCAACCTTCGTTTATACCTCTCCAGCGATCTGCTTCGCACCGTTCCTATGGCGATCCTACTCCTTTCTTTCAAGGCCGATTTAACCCGGCTGATTATGTCCAAGAACCAATAGGTTATAACCCTTTAGGACCTAAAGACCATTTCTCCGAAGATAATGCGGTAGATATGGATGAAGACACGGATCCCATAGAACCTGCAAGAGGTACTCCCAACCATCCAATCGAGATCTCTGATGGGTCATCCTTTCATGGAACACCCTATCAAGGTCCCGACAGTTACCAGGCGAGGTTTAACCAGTGTGATTGGTACTTCACACCTTCTCATCACTTCTCGCCTCATGAGCAGCAACAACAACAGGATCCTTCCGAGGATTCGCGTTTCGTGGCAGTTACGCCACCGCCTCCACCGCCACCAGTTCAACCAGCACCTCCTGATCCACCAAGGCGTAGGAGATCAGGCGCACGGATGTCTACCCGAGGAGGGGAATTCCACTTTAGCACCCCTCGCCACTCGAGTGCAAGTCACTTTCCGCCAGTATCTGAAGAACCACAGTTAGGGGAACCTTCTGGTCACCCTGCAGAGGTGAATTATGCACCAGTTGCACCACCTCCGCCACCATTCGGCTATGATAACCCTATACCAGCGTACGCCGGTTCCACCGCATACAACCCGTTTGAGCAGCCGACTCACACGCACTACAACTATAATTACGATGCCGACCCATACATAGTAGCGGCTAATTACAATGCCCTCCATCCCGACAGAGCTTATGGAAACCTTTGGGGAGTAGATTACTCAGCTCATGGGTATCCAGCACCTCCTAGACCTCCGGTTCAACAACCGTCGCAGCAGCCACGTTTTTCTCCACCGGAGCAGGAAGAAATCCTCCACCGTCTAAACCGGGTGGAACGAGACTTTGAGCAAGAACGTAAAAGTAATCGTGGATTCCTTAAAGGCCTAGCAAACCTACTAAAAGGGAGGAAGAAACGAGATCATTAGTCTCTTTATGTACTATAGTATTTACTATTACAATCAAGTCCCTGCGTGGACATTTATCGCGTTTAGTCCCTGCGTGGACAATAGCATTTCAGTCCCTGCGTGGACTTATCTTTTAGTCCCTGGGTGGACATCTATCTATGTATTTGGTCCCTGCGTGGACTTGTTTTCTGTAAACCTCTGCGTAGGTACTTATTTATTTAAAAGTCCCGTTTAGGGCAATGTGTAATCATTATTATGATTAATGGAATGTTAAGCTTATAAATTTCATTTTTGTTATTATAAACATTATTATATGAACTAAATAAATCAAAGATCATTCCTTTTTAAATTAATCTGCCTAAATAAAGAATCTTAATAGTGAAACCTAGCCTGGTGTCACTATAAGACCCGGCCAAGATGGTAAGACTTAATTAAAAGATTCAGATTCCAGTTAACCTCTGTAAACACGTTAACATCCTTGACAGATGTGATTCGTTAAAAATCACACCCGTCATTCTCATACAAGAATCCTTCAAAGGATTCCAAGACCCAAATTAATAAGTTATAAATCATGGGCTAAATCATCAATAAAGATGATCATTTATCAAACATCCATTGGTGATGTAGTGCCCACGGGCCATACTTATTGTCATATAAGACAAAAGACAGTTATAGTCTATGACTCCCTGTCAGAAAAGGTAAAAAGACTACGGTTCAAACCTCCATGACTTGATTCTCTGTAATCCCAGCTTATATTATAAAAATGTCCTTGTGACTAGGTTTTTGTGCCACTAACTATATTAATTTGTAAATAGGAAAAGTTATATTCAATCCTAAATAACAGTGAGTAACAAATTAACCAGATATGGTCTATGTTTACCATGGTTAATGAATTGCTATAACAGACAATTCCATAATAAACTCCTAAACAAAACTTTGTCATTATCTTCTGTAGCAGATTCGAGTTACAATGGCTGAACCAAGTGGAGTTAATAGTCATTCGAAGGAGGATGACAATGATAACGCTCAGATTCATTTAACGGGTGCTGAATTGAAAGCTCTAGTAGACGGCGCTGTTAAGGCAGCCTTGGATCGGCAGTATGAAGAATACACCGAGTCCCGAAGCAGAACCCTGTCTACACCACACTCAAAGCCAAAAACCCACTATAAATCTCACAGCAAACCACCCTCAACTCCGTCTAAGCCTAAGAAGGACGACGATAGGCACTCATCCAATGAGAATAGTGTCCACCCTAAGAAGAAAGTGGTCGATGACGCACCTCGCACCAGGGGTTGCACGTATAAGTATTTCGTATCTTGCAAACCCCGAGATTTCACTGGGGAAAAGGGCGCTGTGGATTGTATGACCTGGTTAGACGAGATGGACACTGTTGTGGACATCAGTGGTTGTGCTGAGAGAGACTTGGTGAAGTTTGTTTCATAGTCGTTCAAGGGTGAAGCCCTAGCATGGTGGAGATCTCTGGTTCAAGCCTCTGGGAAGGCTGTTTTGTATAGCATGACATGGGAGGAGTTTATGGCTCTCATCAAGGAAAATTACTGCCCTCAGCACGAGGTTGAGAAGATAGAGTCTGACTTCTTATCGTTGGTCATGAAGAACCTGGATTGCCAGGCATATCTCACGACTTTCAACACTCTGTCGAGGTTGGTTCCGTACCTTGTTACACCGGAACCCAAACGGGTTGCGCACTTCATTGGGGGTTTGGCCCCAGAAATAAAAGCTAGCGTGAAGGCTTCTAGGCCTGCTACCTTCAGATCTGTGGCAGATATATCTCTGTCTCTCACGCTTGATGCAGTGAGGCAGAGATCGTTGAGAAATGCCGATAGCGAAAAGAGGAAACGTGAGGATGATGATTCACGTAGATTCAGCAAGAAGCATCGGGGCAATCATGACCACAAGAGGGGGTCAGAGAACAAGAAAAATGACCGACAGTCGGGCGACAAGCCCTTGTGCAAGGTTTGTCAGAAGCACCACTTTGGAAGGTGCAGGTTTGAAAAGAAATCCCCACCGAAGGCATGTGGGATATGCAAGTCCTCTGAGCATAGGACTCTTGAGTGCAAGAAACTCAAGCATGCAACTTGTTACAGTTGCAATGAGAAGGGGCATATCAAGACGAACTGCCAAAAGATAGCGAAGAAGGCTGAAGAAGATAAAAAGACCAATGCGAGGGTCTTTCAGATGGATGTTAAAGAGGCTATTCAGAACGACAATGTCATAACCGGTACGTTCCTTATCAATGATGTTTTCGCAAGAGTCTTATTTGATTCTGGAGCACATAAATCCTTTGTGGATGATAAGTTCTGCGAGTTATTAAAATTGCCTGTTAAAACCTTGAATGTAAAATACGAAGTAGAACTAGCTGATGGGACTATGGGGACAGTTTCAACTGTTTTAGATGGATATGTAATATCCATTAGGAATCACTCATTTCCTTTATCCCTGTTACCCTTTAAACTCGCTGGTTTCGACGTAGTGTTGGGTATGGATTGGTTATCGCATAACCAAGCCCAAATCGTGTGCAACCAGAAACAAGTGGTAATCAAGACTCTGTCTGGGGAACCACTTACCATCCAAGGAGATACTCGACATGGATTGCCTGCACATGTATCTATGCTAGAGGCATCCAGATGTTTGAAGAAAGGATGTGTCATTTATATGGCACAGGTAACCATCAGTGAGGAGAAACCCAGAATTGAAGACATCCCAGTCATCTCTGACTATCCTGAAGTTTTCCCAGAAGAACTGCCTGGTTTGCCACCAGACAGACAAGTGGAATTCAGTATCGACATCATTCCAGGAGCCACACCTATCGCAAGAGCGCCTTATAGATTAGCACCCACGGAAATGAAAGAATTGAGGACGCAGCTAGACGATCTACTAGCCAAGGGTTTTGTTAGACCAAGTTCATCTCCTTGGGGAGCACCAATCCTGTTCGTCAAGAAGAAAGATGGTTCGATGCGCCTATGCATTGATTACCGTGAGCTGAATAAAGTTACGATCAAGAATAGGTATCCTTTGCCCAGGATCGACGATCTGTTCGATCAGTTGCAAGGAGCGAGCTATTTCTCCAAGATTGACCTAAGGTCAGGCTACCATCAATTAAAGGTCAAGGACGAAGATGTGCACAAAACCGCGTTTAGGACTCGCTATGGTCATTTCGAGTTCCTAGTGATGCCTTTCGGGCTCACCAATGCACCTGCCGCATTCATGGATCTCATGAATCGCGTTTGAAGCCTTATTTGGATAAATTTGTCATTGTCTTCATCGATGACATCCTTATCTATTCAAAGAGTCAAGCTGACCACGAAAAGCATCTTCGATGTATTCTTAAACTGCTTCATCAAGAGAAGCTTTATGCCAAGTTCTCTAAATGTGACTTTTGGCTACGAGAAGTCCAGTTCCTTGGGCATGTAGTCAGCGAGCGTGGTATCCAGGTGGATCCCGCTAAAGTTGAAGCTGTCATGAACTGGCAGGAGCCGAAGACACCTACGGAAATTCGCAGTTTCCTAGGTCTAGCAGGATACTACAGACGCTTCATCGAAAACTTTTCAAGAATTGCTGCACCCCTAACTTCTTTAACTAGAAAGAAGATAAAGTTCAATTGGGGCCCTAAGCAGCAAGAAGCTTTTGATATCCTCAAACAAAAGCTGAGCAATGCTCCAGTGTTGACATTGCCAGACGGAATGGAAGAATTTGTCGTATATTGTGATGCATCGCACACCGGTATGGGTTGTGTGCTTATGCAGACGGGCAAGGTGATTGCCTATGCTTCGCGACAATTGAAAGTGCATGAAAAGAACTACACCACCCATGACTTGGAGTTGGGTGCCGTTGTATTTGCACTAAAGCTTTGGAGGCATTAACTTTATGGCATTAAATTTGTGATCTATTCTGATCACAAAAGCCTTCAGCATTTGTTCAATCAGAAAGATCTGAATATGAGGCGGCGACGTTGGATGGAAACTCTAAACGACTACGACTGTGAAATAAGATACCATCCAGGCAAGGCCAATGTAGTCGCAGATGCCTTGAGCAGGAAAGAAAGAGTGAAGCCAATAAGGATCAATGCCAAGAGCATTGAAATAAAGAACAGCCTGAATGAACGATTGTTAGCTGCACAGAAAGAAGCTGTGTTGGAAGCTAACTATCCAAACGAAAAGCTGGGGGTAACTGAAGAGCAGTTATCTTATGGCAAAGACGGAATTCTGAGATTGAATGGAAGGATATGGGTTCCTGTTTATGGAGGTCTTCGTCACGTTATTCTTCAGGAAGCCCATAGGTCCCGATATTTCGTCCATCCTGGTGCTGATAAAATGTACCAGGACTTGAAGGCGAATTTTTGGTGGATAGGCTTGAAAAAGTCTATAGCCACCTATGTAGCAAAGTGCTTGACTTGTGCACAAGTAAAAGCCGAACATCAAAAGCCGTCGGGCTTGCTACAATAGCCTGAACTTCCCGAGTGGAAATGGGAAATGGTGACGATGGATTTCATCACCAAATTACCAAAGACAAAGAAGGGAAACGATACAATATGGGTAATAGTTGACAGACTGACCAAGTCAGCATATTTCCTACCCATAAAGGAGACTCATAGCTCCGATATATTGGCCTAGTTGTTTGTAGACAAGATTGTAGCCCTTCATGGAGTGCCTGTGTCTATCATCTCGGATAGAGATACCAGATACACATCACACTTCTGGAGAAGCTTCCAACAATCTTTGGGTTCACGTTTGAATTTCAGTACGGCTTACCACCCTCAGATAGATGGACAAAGTGAGCGTACAATCCAAACGTTA